>NW_025725481.1:14804461-14909461 GCF_021461395.2 Schistocerca americana | reverse complement strand
TCTCTCTCCTCAGGATGCACAGCTGACTGTCTTTGCCTCCTGCTGCGTGGAGGCCAGCTCAGCCAAATAGTGACCAGATTGTGCTCTGTGCCAGCAGCCAGTGCTGTAACGAAACACGTGTCACTCTGTAATCTTATGGCATGTACTGAATAAAAGAGGCACTGTTTTAACTTCTCTTATTGAATCCTCAATGTACCAAAATTTCAACATAGTATGCTACACACTAAAATAGGTGTAATACCAGATTAATAATGAACTTGGAAATAGCAGCCCAATCTAAAGTGATACAGCTGTATACAGACAAGGAGAGAAATAACATTCTCCACACACCAAGATTATATCGAGGAACTGAAAAATTATAAGATGACACTGTTTATGATCATTCAGTGAAAGCAACATGTGGTTCTGGTGAACATTATACTTTTTTTGGCTACACAATTGCTCTACAATTCAGACACATTAATTAACCACTCTAAGAACATAACACAGCAGGCAACAAAGGATGCTGTTTGAATACAAGTGAAATAATGTAGGCCTCTACTCACAAATTTGTGAGTACAGACAAACATGTAAATGTTAGCTAGCAGATGGTACTGTACTCTGTATGTCTACATACTCTTCAATGAAACTCTAACATTAGTTCTAATTACTGGGCACTGAGTGTCCTCTGCACACAATTAGAGCCACAGGAAATGTTAACAGAGAAACAATATGGTACAACAATGTCAGTGCACTATCACATACCACAGTAACAATATTATGAAAAGCGTAGTTGTCACTCACCATATATCAGAGATGCTGCATCACAGATAAGAACAACGAAAAAGGTGGCCACAAAATAAGCTTCCTGTCAACACTACCTCTGTTAAAGCATCTCCACTATTTAGTGAGTAACAAGTATCCTTTGCATAATATTGTTACATTCCATCCTAGATTTTCCATTTATTGATTTTCTATATTATGCTACCATTGGTAGGAACCAGAAACAAACGAGTATCATTCTGACATCACATACATCTTCAGATTCCTCATCCTGTCCACCATAAACCACTGTGTCAAGAGTGTTCTCAGAGACTGTAATTACCGAGTACTTGGCAGAGGCTGCTAGGTGACACTTTCAGTCAATATGTCTATCCTACACACTCTAAAACCCGCATCATTTAGAGAAGCTGTTATTCCTAATTCTCTTGTGATGTTCACAGATCCATATGTGTTGCAACAAATTACAGGTTGTCCCACTCAAATCACTCTGATTTCAAGGACCCAGGAGAGAAAAACCACAGTAGATATGACTATGAGAAATACACCACACTTTAGAGCATCTCAAAGAATTTATATTCATTCTCAGAAGTGCTAAGTATCAATGCCAGAGTGCAGCATGGTCACAGTCACATGAAGTGAAAATGGCAACTACACAGCAATGCGCAAGCAGTAGTATGGCTTTCAGGCATATTAGTGTGCACAGAAATTACTGTGGAGTGTATGAATGTTATCCACCTGATGTGAAAACAATTGGGAAATGGTATAGGAAGTTTCTGGCAACAGGATAGTGTTCTGAAACATACCGGTGGTGCATGTTATGGATTTTCAGAAGAGACAGTGCAGGACAACAGACAAATGTTTCTCAGAATCCCACGTAAGTCAATTCCTCAATCATCTAATCAACTTGATATATTTCAGTCAACATTGCATCATGTAGTTTGCCAGCATCTACATATGTATGATTACAAAGTGCAAACTCTGCAACATCTGACAACGAATGCCAAACCACACTAACGACAATTTGCTACAGATATGCTGCAGCATATTGATATGGATACCAGTTTTATAGGAACATGATTATAATCAGATGGGGCAATCTTTCCTCTGTCAGGATGTGTTAACAGCCATAATGTTCGGATTTGAGGTTATCTCAATCTGCACACTGTCGTTCAACATGTTTGTGACAGCCCTAAACTAAACATCTGGTGTGGGCTAATGCATGAGAGGATTGTTGAGACATTTGTCTTTGTTGAACAAAAAGTGAATGGGTCAGAGTCTCTGGACATTTTGGAGCAGTTTGTTTAGCTTCAGATACTAGACTTGTAACCCAACATCATTTTTCAACAAGACGGAGCTCCACCACATTCGTCAATGGCTGTTCTCAAGTTCCTGGGAAGGAAATTTCCCAGTCATTGGATCAGAAACAGAACTCATTGTCTGGCCACCACATTCACCTGACATTATGCTGCTTGATTTCTTCATGTGGGGATTTGTGAAAGACCACGTGTGTGACTGAAGTTGTCACATTTCTACATTGCGACATCATATCACTAATTCAATTGAAACAGTAACAGAGGAAACGTTACAAAGAACTTAGTACAAAAATGCATATTGACTCTATATTCTTCATGCTGCAATTGGTTCACATGTAGAGGTGTGCTAATGATAAATAAATAAATTTTCCAAGATGCTCTACAATCTGGTGCATTTTTCATTGTAGTATCTACTGTAGTTTTTTCCCCTGGGCCTTTGAAATCAGGGAGGTGTGCGTGGGACACCCTGTAATTGGCTGTTCAGAGGATAAACTGGCTGTTTGAAATTTTGGGAAATGATTTTTACCACAGTGAAAATTTTCTTTTTCCAATGATTCCCAGCTGAAATTGCTAATCTTAACTGTGACACTTTCTCAACTGATTCCAGGTAATGCATAATGAGCTACCTTTCTTTGAACTCTGTGTGTCATTTGTCAGTGCTCTCTGGTAATGAACCAAAACCACTCAAGAATGCTCTAGAACAGTATCAACTAGTACAGTGGGACTAGTTTTACTAGTGGATTTGTTATGCTCACTGAATCTTCTGTCAGTAGAACACCATCCTTAGCACTCTTTCCTTACAACCATTTTTATATCATTATTCTAAAGTAACCTTCTGTTTACTCTAAACACAATATATTTAGTTGAATCAACAAACCTGAACTTTTTGCCATTTATCATATTGTATTACAAAGAGATCTAGAAACATCAAATAAGAAGAAAAATTCTGAGGATGAAACCTATATTGCTAGAACCAGAGAGAGAGAGAGAGAGAGAGAGAGAGAGAGAGAGAGAGAGAGAGAGAGAGAGAGAGAGAGAGAGAGATAGATATTGTACTTTCACCTGTAGCATCATAATGCCAATGAGCTGCATCCCCAAACTGCCATTCAGCTGGACACTGCACATATTGTACTCAATCTAGGGCTTGGTTTCCCAACTCCATTTGATACTGCTGCATTTCATGGTCAGATTTCAGTTCCTCTCTATTTGCCTCCGCTTTCTCTCACAGTTGCAACAATTAGTGATTCAACTGTATAAAGATATACATATTCAGTTAATACAGATTACTGTTATTTTTCACTGAGGTGACAAGCATACAACAGAATCGCATTCACTTCCAACAAATCATACAAGTCAGAAAACTCACATAATGTCAATGATCTGCTAACAGTAAATTCTTTACTGCTTTTCACTGTAAATATTAGGATGTAAACTATAAACTGCAGTAATGTGACAAATGTTATTACAGTTTTGACACAGAATGGAAAACCAAATAAAAAAAGTGTTTTAAGTGAAGTAAACTGTACATGAGAAGTGTCCTTGTTCAAGACAGATCTGTAGCTTAGTACCAAAAATGAGTCTTACAGAAAATGAAATTCATCATTTTTGAAGACTAAAACATAGTTATATCCAAATATTTAATGGTGACACACAAATCATTACTAAACCTATTTTTCAACATAACTTCCACCAGAAGTGAGAAACCTATTATATCACTGGACAAAATTTTAATCCTTGTGTTGTAGAAGCCTGCTGACTGGGAATGGAAGCAGAATCTCAGGCTTGTTGAGCTCTTTCTTCATTGTGAAAATGCTGAACTAATGACAGGAACTTCTTGAGGTGAAAGAAAAGATGAAATATGCTGGGAGTAAAATCAGGACTGTGAGTAGGTTGGTAAACCAACTCCCTGCTGAACTACTCCAGAATAGATGTTGTGTGCCAAATTGTATGTCAGTGAGCACTGTCACAGATCAACTTCATACAAGCACTGAGCATCTTGCCACTCAGATTCAGTGCTGGACAGCATTACATGTTTCACTTCTATGCATCAAGTCAGTGTGCACAATGCCCTTCCTCTCCCAGAACACTGAGCGCATCAATACTATCTGCTATAACTTTATCCTGACCATTTATCTACTGTGACACCAACACATTGATTGGTACCGAGTTTCTTGGACACAGTGAGTAACCCACATCACATCTCCTGTTAAAAGCTTATTGAGAAACCTATTGCCACCATTACAGTACATCTCTCAAAGTGTCAGTGGTGTTCCCATGTCATTCAGTTTCATGATCTTATATGATGTATTTTGGCACGTGCCTGATGCACACTTCTTTCAAGAGCAAGTGCTCAGTGCCAATTTCATACATCAAGGATCGCATTATCTGGGGAGGAAGGCTGCCAAGCTCTGTAATTGTCGAGTGTCAGTTTTCCATAATTCACCATCACACCGCCTCCACAATTCTGTCATGGTGGACAGTCAGTCGCAACCTCCTTCAATATGGAGACTGTTGTATGTATGCTGTTTCCACAGCACATTTTCACATTATTGTGAAAATTATTTGGATTCTTCAGTAACAGTAGCACAATGTTTTGCAACTTGTGCCCCTTAGTCACTTATAATGATGAATTTTGCATCTATTTAGTCATCATCATGTCATTAGTTTTTGATTTATACAGTGATGTCCAACTCTGAGTTTGGAAACTTGTATCTGTATGTTAACCAACTGAAGACAAGCTGGAGACCAGTGTTGTGTCAAATAATGTCAGTTTTATAGTGACTGCTAGCAGTTATTATCCGGTTCCCTAATTCTGTTTCCAGTGTGACAGTACGGCACTATACCATCATTCCTGGAGGGTCCCACAAAAACTGTAATAAACACAGCTATCACTCTCAGAGCATATACGACATTCAATTGCCACTGATGACCACCTCCCTCAACCCAAGCACATCCTACTTGACATACTGTATAGAGCAGTAAGATACACATTGATATAAGTCATAACAATTGAGATGATTTTTGTTTTCAGTTTTTTTTATTATTATGCATAAGCATCAACAAAAGTTTCTCTTATCATTTTAGGTACTGTATACCTCCTCTTCTTCCCTACACACAAAATCAAATCATTTAACTTATAACTGTATCAATACTAAATGTAAGCTTTCTTCTTGCTTCATTAGGCATATATCACTCACCTTCTCAGTTATCCATTGGCCTTTATTGTCACACTCAATAAGCGGTTTGTGGAGGGACAATGCTTGAACACGTGTTGCTTCCTCAGTTTAGGAAACTTGGAGTTAATAGTAGTAGTAGTAGTAGTAGTAGTAGTAGTAGCCTGTAATGGCCAGCCATTTGACAACATGTGGACAATTTTCAAGCTATTATGAGGAAGAGATAACAGTCTAATTTGGTCATTTAGGTTAATCAACATTTTAAACAAATAACTGTTGGAAGACGTTTCACGCTGTTGCTTGCCTGTGGAGTTTGACAGTCCTCCTCTCCCAGCTGGGCCGTCTGCCACTGCAGGGCTTCTACAGCTCCCACACAGTTCTTCAGCACGTCTGTCACATCTTCATGCTTCTGCTGCAGCTACGGCACATTGACTTCTTCGTGGCTGATACCTTCACTCAAAGTGAGCCACAGTGCATCTGACATTCAAATGCAGACATCATCTGAATCTGCAAAGAATTGGAAAAAGATACAGACACACACTAAATTTCTGGGGGGGTTTCCAAAAATCATAAACATTATCAACACAACGAAGTTACATGTGTCAAACAAAAGTTAATTTTACAGACCATCTTTATTTCCCCACAAGCTACAGAGAGAATAAGAACAAAAGGTAGGCCACTCCACAGGAATTAAGAGTGCGAGCTCTTAATGTTGGTCTACAGCTCCTGTGGTAGCTGAAAAGGGGAAGACACACCACAACAAGGGAGCTGATCAACTTGCAGACTTACCTCAAACATACATCTGAAGACCATACTCCAAATTTCATATGCCTGAGTACTGAGCACTCTCCACAAGCCAACTGGGACAGCAACACCACTCTACATAGGGTTGACTTAGCAGTCCGATGCTCAAAGCTCATTGATCAACTACCTGGCCACAGGGAACCGACGGGGAAGGGGGCGGGGGTACTTCTTATCAGAGAGGTAAACGTACTAAGTGTGAAGAACTGAAATGCATGTGGTTCATGTTGGGCACCTAATCTGGCTGCGGCTCATCAAGAGCTTGGTTAATGACACTCTTTCATTATTTAAGAATGTGATATACTGCACTCATGAACAATTCAATTCTGTAATATTTCACACATAGCATGTTCTACGTCTGTATTTACAACTCCGATATTATTTTCATTACATTCACGTATGTGTTAGTGCAGAAGTATTATAAAACCATTTGTTCTCAGATGTTGATATTTCAAAGTTGCCATGTAGGATTTGTGTGGTTATTTGTGTAACTGGCAACACTGGAAATTTTATTACAATTGTCATTAGCAGTATTAATATTGATAATTTAGTTAGTAAAAAGAGTTTGGAATAAGTAAACTGAAAATAGGTTTTAAGTGGGAACAGTTTCTGTTAATATGTTAATATTTATTTATTTATTTATTGTTCTGTGGGACCTAATTAAGGAGAAGTCTCCATGGTCATGGAGCAAGTCTATACACGAAATTATGACATAATATTAGAAACAGATAAAATGAAATATAAAAAAAATATATTCAGGTGACAAGTTGTAAGTTTAAATAAAGAAAATAAACAATGCAATACTGGAATTTGCTTAATTTTTTAGCTCTTCCAGGAGCTCCTTGACAGAATAGAAGGAGTGAGCCATGAGGAAACTCTTCAGTTTAGACTTAAAAGAGTTTGGGCTACTGCTAAGATTTTTGAGTTCTTGTGGTAGCTTATTGAAAATGGATGCAGCAGAATACTGCACTCCTTTCTGCACAAGAGTCAAGGAAGTGCATTCCACATGCAGATTGGATTTCTGCCTAGTATTAACTGAGTGAGAGCTGCTAACTCTTGGGTTAGGCTAATATTGCTAACAACAAATGACATTAAAGAAAATATATACTGAGGGGGCAATGTTAGACTTCCCAGACTATTGAATAGGGGTCAACAAGAGGTTATCGAACTTACACCACATATAGCTCGAACAGCCTGTTTTTGAGCCAAAAATACCCTTTTTGAATCAGAAGAATTACCCCAACAAATAATACCAGACGATGTAAGCGTATGAAAATATGCGAAGTAGACTACTTTTTGTGTTGAAGTATCACTTATTTCAGCCACTGTTCGAATGGTAAATAAAGCAGCATTTAGTTTCTGAACAAGATCCTGGACATGGGCTTTCCACAACAGCTTACTATCTATCCGAACGCCTAGGAACTTAAACTGCTCCGTCACGCCTATAATATGCCCTTTCTGTCTGATCAAAATATCGGTTCTTGGTGAATTGTGAGTTAGAAGCTGTAAAAACTGAGTCTTACTGTGATTTAGCATCAAATTATTTTTTGCAAGCCACGAACTTATTTCATGAACTACATTATTTGCTACTGCTTCAATATTACACACAAGATCCTTCACTATCAAGCTGGTGTCATCAGCAAACAGAAATATTTTTGAATAACCTTTAATACTAGAAGGCATATCATTTATATAAATAAGAAACAGCATCAGCCCCGGCACCGACCCTTGGGGAACGCCCCACTTAACAGAGCCCCATTGGGACTGAACATCACTACCACTCTCAGTATTGCGGATAATTACCTTCTGCTTTCTGTTCTTAAAGTAAGAGGCGAACCAATTGTAAGCTACTCCCCTTACTCCATAATGGTCCAACTTCTGCAGTAATATTGAAATGATTGGAGTGGCTTTATAATGTAATACCTTTTAACACATGTTGTTCATGGTAAGGAACTTTATTATGTTGGAAATTGTTGATAAAATTTGGAAAGAGTGATATTATTGTACACAGCAGTTCATTTAAATAACATGGATCAATAGTCCTAAAACCTGGAAACAACTTTTCAGACAGTAATATCACAGCACTAAGACTCAAACTGTAGCGATTTGAGAATTTCCGCGTAAATTCTAGAACCGCTCGTCCTACCATTGCGAATACAGGATATTTTATAAATAAGTGTGAGAGAATGTACATACTGTGTGACATGTTTTTGTTTGCAGGCTTCAAAAGAGTCACGAACACAAGGTAGATGTGATGGTATCAAGTGTTTGCCGCTCGCACCACGGAAGCTGTATTGGAAGAAAACGAGTGTTAAAGTATCTCATGGTTTTTTTAATATCATTGACTATTGTAACAAGAAAAAAGAAGAACAGTTGAATTATTGTTAAATAAATTTCACATATTGGACTAGCTAGAGGCAAGACAGGTTCATATTTTGTGTGGTTGTAGTACCAAATATATTGCAGATGTTTTTAATCAAGCCTAACACAGGAGGAGGCAGTTGACTTGCAAGTATTCTAATGCTTTGTTATTTGTGGAAGTTAAAATATATCAAGACAATTAAAAGTATTATGTGAGTATCCACTTATTTCATGAGGGGAGGGAGGTAGAGTAGGGGGAGGGGGAGATATAGAGAGAGAGAGAGAGAGAGAGAGAGAGAGAGAGAGAGAGAGAGAGAGAGAGAGAGAGAGAGAGAGAGAGAGTGTTACTAATAAAATCTGTTAACCAGCAGTACTCTTCAGAGAAGGAGGTTTCGAAGATCGAGAGAGCCAGATAGCCAGATAAGATATCCACAGAAGAAGATTGGCTGTGCAGATCAAGTAAGTCAACTGAAGTGAGAGAGTTGTGAAAATTGCATGTAATGCAATTTCACACAGCTCTCCAGGTCATTTAAAAGTTAAAAAGTGTTAGAAAGTGGCAACCAGTTAAAAGGGCTTGAAAAAACAGTAATTTTGAGATTAAATCCAAGAAGAAGATACGATGTGTTGCCATAGTGACCAGGTATAGCAGGACAAGAGAACTGTTTCACAGAATTGGATTCTGCCTAAAAAATTCAAAGGGCAAAAATTAATGAACACAATAAAAGAGAAGATGTAAGGAAGATGTAATGTTAAAAGAAGAAAAAGAAGATTCCCACATATTACACTAAGAATAAATACGACAAGAATAATTCATCTAGGAAGATCTGGTGTGGGGTGTAAGTAAATCTTGCACGCATCACAGGGACGCAGACATGGGAACCAGCGTAAGTCTGATGATGCCGGCACTAGTCGGTAATCACCAGTGCTGATTCCACATATGCCTGCTGACACTGATGCTGAAAACAACATTCGATGCTGCCGGTGCCAGTGCTGTTCAATGGTGCTGATTACGCATCCACTCACCAACGCAGCTAGAACTCTACACCGGGTGAGTGCAAAATAATAACTGTTTCAGTGTGAAGTTAAAGAAACTGTTGAATAATAGAGTGTTAGTATAGTTATTACACTCAGTGTAGAATTTTTTGATGATTACTAGATCTAAAGGTAGGAAGAATATGGATAATAAACAGAGAATTGGGGAAACATCAGAACCAGCCATGGCAATGAAAATGAGTAAGGAGATGACAGACTGGTCTGAGGTAGTAAAATTAATCAACACCCAAAGTGCAGATTCAGCAGCTTTAAGAAAGGACCTAAGTCTTAAATTAGACTCAATAGATACTCAATTAAATGATAAAATAGATGAAGGGTGTCTCTTTGAGAAATGAAATAAGTGCAACTTTAAGGGAAAAACTCTATGCACAGAGTTCTACTTTAAGTAGAGAAATAGACGCAGTGAATACTCAAATTATAAATTGGATGTTCAGAATAGAACTTTAGGATTGTTAAGTGTTAAAGTAGATCCACAAAGTAAAGACTTAGGTAATTTATGTGAAGCTACGGCTAATTTGAAGACTGAATTTGACACTTTAACTACTAAAGTAGAGAATTTTAAAATAGATTTGAAAGAGGAATTAACTAGTTTGTTAAGCAGTCATGTAAAGTCACAGAGTAACCACTTTTAGGATGTTAGTGTGATAGTGAATGTGATACTGAATATGAATGTGATAGAATCTGAATTTAGTGAGAAGTTAGGATCATTTCAGAATGTATGTAATGTTACATTTGTTGCTGTAAACAAAATACTGCACCTGTGAAAAACAGGGTAAGTTAATACCAATAGTCCAATAGCAAATTGCTTGCATTAACACTCTAGTAGGTACTGTGGAAAGAAACTTTCAAGAGAAATTAGAAACCTCAGACATAATTAATATGAGTAGTCTGGAGGAACAGGTAGAGGAAATAATTGACCAAAAAATTGCCGTGAGAGTAATATGAAAACATGTCTCCTGCCTTATCCATTGAACTCAATGATACCAAGAAATGTATGGATGAATTATGGAAGGAATTCAAACATATTCAGGACAAGGTAGATAAGAGGATAACTTCTCCTAATGTGGTATTAACTAGTGAGGTAGTGATGGATTTACAATGGGGAGCCAATTCAGGGTTATCTAAGCAATTGCCTAAGCTTAAGCCAGATGGGGAAGTACATCCTACCTATTTTTTGGAAAGGTTCAACCAAGCAATGCCCAAGAACTGGGAAAATTCAAAAAATATGGTGTTTGCTGTTGGGTATCTGTTAGGGGAAGTCTCAGAGTGGGGAAAGGTAAACAACACAAACTTTTCCTCTTGGGAAGATTTTCAAAAGAAGTTTAAAGAGAAGTATTTGTCAGCAAGTGCCCAGGAAAGCTATTATCAGACTTGTGGGAACCAAAGTATTACAGTAATATGTGGGGAACAATGAGAAAGTATTTTGACTGGCATTTAACATGAGCAAAATACTTTGACAAACCAATGGAGGGAGAGGGGTTAGTTCGAATTTTAATAAGACTATTGAACATTTACCGGAGGAAGGATATATTATGTAGTGGGTGGAGAATGATTGAAGTATTATTATATTTTGTGGATGCACTTGATCCCATTAACTATGCAGGAATTTGTGGCAAGTAATAATAGAGCACAAAGTGGTAATATAGCATGCCAAGCTGGTAACCAACCGGTGATTACTAGTAATGAGGAAAACGTAGTGAGATGTGGATACAGGGCTGGGGTCCAGTCCTACAGATACACTAGGAATCCTGGTTTATAATAAGTATCTTAATTTCTCACACAAAATACCAACAAAAGAATGGTTCTTACTGGAAGAACCAAACTTGACTATCAATATTCCACAACCAATAATAGTAGGAAACATGGAGACTTTTGAAGTTAACATATTTACAGATTCAGGGAGTGAGGTGTTACTCATTTCTAGCACATTCTTTAACTTATTACAAACTAAAAATCACTTACCTCTGTTACCATTAACAGGAGTTCACACAGTTGGTACAGCAGTAATGAAGAGCACAGTTGTGGGCAGTCCAGCAAGAGGTGGACGACTGTCATTTGGGAGTCACAGTGACACTCAGGTGGGTTCTCACGACAGAGTAGGTAACCATGCATTAGCCACGTATGGCCAATACAGAGCTGGCAGAGGACAACTGATTCCCTGTGAGAGGCTTGCATGGAAGACTTCCACACATTCATGGTCTCCTTAATACACAATTTTTTGTGTGTGCTGTTATGTCATTCCATCTCCCAAAGCCAAAAAACCATGTGGTGTAAGACAGAATGCAAGTCAGTTTTGGAGATGCCTATCTCCTGAAGACGTTTCTGTGTTTCCTGTTTGGCCAGCCTGTCAGCAAGTTCATAGATGGGAATTCTGACATGTGCTGTGGTCCACACAAACACCATGGAACAGCAGGACTGTTCCAGGGCATAGATGTACTCCTGAATGGACGCTACCAGAGGTTGGTGAGGATGGCACTGGTCGATAGCTTGTAGGCTGCTCAATGAATCAGTAAACAGGAGAAATGACTCACCAGGGCATGAGCGGATGTACTCAAGAACACGAGATATAATTCGGATGCTCAGGGGAACTATGAGTGTGTGCTGTGTAACTGGAGGGTAGTTGCGCATGTCTGATCTGCAGTGGAAGAACACCAGCCTCCACCAGTATGCTAGTCACTGGACTCGTCCTAAAAGCTCCTGTCACTAATGGAACCCCACAGTGGTGCACAGGGTCAAGTAAATGCAATGCTAAAGGAGCTGCCAAACCATAAACCACACTTCCGTAGTCAATTCAGGATTGGACAAGGGCTCTGTAGAGCTGCAGCAGCATACAGTGATTTGCACCCCAATTATTATTGATCAAGCAATGGAAGGCATTGAGGTGCTGCCAGCACTTCTGCTTAAGCTGACGAAGATGAGGGAGCCAAGTCAATTGAGTGTTGAAACCCAGTCCTAGGAATTGAGGCTCCACTACAGTAAGTGGATCGTCATTAAGGTGAAGTGTGTGTTCTGGTACGATGCTGACAGAAATGCACGACACGACTTTGCGGCTGAAAACTGAAAGCTGTGGGCTAATGCCCATGACTGCACCTTGTGGATGGCGCCACTCAGTGAAAACAGTACTGGGGCAGCAGTATGAAATGCAGAAGTAGTCTGCATACAGAGGAGGTGAGACGGAGGGCCCAACAGCTGCTGCTAGACTGTTAATGGCCACTAAAAATAGAGAGACACTCAATACAGAGCCCTGCGGGACTCCATTCTCCAGGATATGGATGGAACTATGGGAGTCACCAACTTGGACATGGAAAGTATGGAGCGACAGGAAGTTTTGGATAAAAAGCCAGAGTGGTCGCCGGAGACCCCACTCATACAATGTGGCAATAATATGAGGTCACCAAGTCACATCGTATGCGTTATGTAAGTCAAAAAACATGGCAATCAGGTGTGGCCATCTTGAATAGGCTGTTTGGATGGCAGACTCGATGGATACAAGATTATCAGTGGTAGGGTGACCCTGGCGGAAGCCGCCCTGACATGGAGCCAGCAAGCCACACGACTCCAGAACCCAACCCAACCGTCAACATATCATATGTTCCAGCAGCTTACAAGGAACATTGGTGAGGCTGATGGGGTGATAGCTATCCACATCAATGGGGTTTTTACCATGTTTGGCACCAGAATGATGGTGCTCTCTCGCCATTGCGATGGAAAGATGCCGTCGCACCAGATCTGGTATAAGATGATGAGAAAATGTCGCTTGTAGTCAGATGAGAAATATGTAATCACCTGGCTGTGGATGCCATCAGGCCCAGGAGCTGTGACACGGCAATGTGCAAGGGCACTAAGGAGCTCCCACTCTGTAAATGGGGCGATATAGGATTCACTGCAGTGTGTAGTGAATGAGAGGACCTTCCCTTCCAGCCACCATTTCAGTGTGTGAAAGGATGGGGGATAATTCTCTGATGCAGAGGCTCGAGCAAAGTGCTTGGCAATCGCATTTTCATCAGTACATAACTTGCCATTTATGATAACACCAGGGGCAGCTGTTGGGGCCTAGTACCCGAAAAGATGTTTGATCTTTGGGAAGGTGATGTGTGGCACCCAATGGTGAAGATCTATCTACCCAACACTCCTTCTTCCAATGTTTGATAAGGTGGCGAACACGGGCATGGAGCCATTTAAAGGCTATGAGGTGCTTCAGGGAAGGGTGCCACTTATGATATTTCAGAGCTCACCCATGCTCCTTAATTGCTTCAGCGACTTCCAGCGACCACCAAGGGACTGCCTTATGCCTCGGGCACCCTTATGAGTGAGGGACTGCATTTTCTGCCACAGACACAATTGTGCTAGGCAACTGCTCAACCATCACATCAATGTTACCACGTGGGGGAGATTCAGCAGTGACATCCAAGGTGAAAGCTTCCCAGTCCGCATTGTTCAAAGACCACCTGGGCAGGCATCTGTGCACCTGATGCTGGGGCAGTGACATGAAGATCGGGATGTGGTCACTACCACACAGGTCATCATGTGCTCTCCAGTAAATAGATAGGAAAAGTCCTGGGCTGCAAATTGATAAATCAATGGCCGAGTAACTACCATGAGCCACACTGAAATGTGTGGCGGCCCCAGTATGTAAGAGGCATAGGTTGGATTGCGACAGTAAAGTTTCAACATCCTTGCCTTGGCCAGTAGGCATGGTACCACCCCACAAGGGGTTATGGGCATTAAAATCTCGCAGAAGTAGGAAAGGTTTAGGGAGCTGATCAATCATTGCAGCTAATACAAGGATACCGCACCATCTGGAGGAAGGTATACATTGCAGACAGTTATTTCCCGCACTGTCCACACTATGACAGCCACAGCTTCAAGAGGGGTCTTGAGCAGCTAAATCGACAGCCAAAGCATAATGGAAATATTTTAGATCTGGTAGCCATGAACAGACCAAACCTCATCAATGGTGTCAGTGTTTAGACAGGGATCAGTGATCATGATGATACCATTACGACTATGGTTACGAAAGTTAAAAGTCAGTCAAGAAGGCTAGGATAGTATTCTTACTAGAAAGGGTAGATAAGCAGTTGTTAGCATCCCACTGAGTAAATGAATCAACTTCATTTACTACCGGTATGGACGTGGAAGAATTATGGGCAAATTTTAAACACACTGTAAATCATGCATTGGAGAATTATGTGCCAAAAAAGTGGGTTACAAATGGAAAAGACCAACCGTCGTTTAACGGAGCAATTCGGCGAATGCTCAGGAAGAAAAGAAAGTTGCACTCGCAGTACAAGAAAGATCAGGAGAATGAGGACAGGCCAAAGTTAGTAGAGACTCGTGCTGCTGTAAAAAGAGTGATGCGCGAAGCATACAACCACTACCACCGTCATACCTTAGCAAAAGATCTTGCTGAAAACCCAATGAAATTCTGGTCTTACGTAAAATCGGTAAGCGAGTCGAAGGCTTCCACCCAGTCACTCACTTATCAGTTGGGCCTGGCAATGAAAGACAGTGAAATGAAAGCTGAGATTTTAAATTTAGCATTTGAGATATCTTTTACGCATGAGGATCGTAGAAACATACCACCGTTTGAGTCTCTATTAGATTCCCGTATGGAGGACATAGTGATAGACACTCCTGGGGTTGTGAAGCAGCTAAATTGGGTTGAAAATAAGTAAATCACCAGGTCCTGATGGGTTTCTAATTCGGTTTTACAGAGAGTACTCTACTGCATTGGCTCCTTACTTAGCTTGCATTTATCGCGAATCTTTTGCCCATCGTAAAGTCCCGAGTAACTGGAATAAAGTGCAGGTGATGCCTGTATATAAGAAGGGTAGAAGGGTGGATCCTCAAAATTATAGACCAAAACCATTAACATTGGTTTGTTGCAGGTTCTTGAACATATTCTCAGTTTGAATATAATGAATTTCCTTGAGACAGAGAAGTTGCTGTCCATGCATCAGCACAGCTTTAGAAAGCATCGCTCCTGCGAAATGCAATTTACCCTTTTCTCACATGATACCTTGCGAACCATTGATGAATGCTATCAGAATGATGCCATATTCCTCGACTTCTGGAAAGCATTTGACTTGGTGCCCCACTGCAGACTCTTAACTAAGGTATGAGCATATGGGATTGGCTCCCAAATATGTGAGTGGCTTGAAGACTTCGTAAGTAATAGAACTCAGTACATTGTCCTCGATGGTGAGTGCTCATCAGAAGTGAAGGTATCATCTGGAGTGCCCCAGGGAAGTGTGGTAGGTATGCTGTTGTTTTCTACCTACATAAATGATCTTTTGGATAGGGTGGATAGCAACGTGCGGCTGTTTGCTGATGATGCTGTGGTTTACGGGAAGGTGTCATTGTTGAGTGACTGTAGGAGAATACAAGATGACTTGGACAGGATTTGTGATTGGTGTAAAGAATGGCAGCTAACTCTAAATGTAGATAAATGTAAATTAATGCAGATGAATAGCAAAAAGAATCCTGTAATGTTTGAATACTCCATTAGCAGTGTAGCGCTTGACACAGTCACATCGGTTAAATATTTGGGTGTAACATTGCAGAGCAATATGAAGTGGGACAAGCATGTAATGCCAGTTGTGGGGAAGGCGGATGGTGATCTTTGGTTCATTGGTAGAATTTCTGGAAGATGTGGTTCATCTGTAAAGGAGACCACTTATAAATCATTAATACAACCTATTCTTGAGTACTGCTTGAGCGTTTGGGATCCCTATCAGGTGAGATTGAGGGAGGACATAGAAGCAATTCAGAGGCGGGCTGCTAGATTTGTTACTGGTAGGTTTGATCATCACGGGAGTGTTACAGAAATGCTTCAGGAACTTGGGTGGAGGCTCTGGAGGAAAGGAGGCATTCTTTTCATGAATTTCCACTGAGGAAATTTAGAGAACCAGCATTCGAGGCTAACTGCAGTACAATTTTACTGCCGCCAACTTACATTTTGCAGAAAGACCACAAAGATAAGATATGAGAGATTAGGGCTCGTACAGAGGCATATATTCAGTCATTTTTCCCTCTATCTGTTTGTGAGTGGAACAGGGAGAGAAGATGCTAGTTGTGGTACACAGTACACTCCCCCACACTCTGTATGGTGGATTGTGCAGTATGGATGTAGATGTAGGTTTGAAGATGCACATGTTCACTACAGACCAAGTTTAGGATGTAAACGCAAGTCCGACCTGACACTCGATTATAGTGCTTTGGTTCCTGTAATATCCCTTATAGCCGTGAAGGGAAGAGGTCCGCATTGCTTGGAACCAGGTTTCCTGGAGGGCAATGCAGATAGTAGTTGTAAAACTGAACAGTTGCCGTAGTTCAGCCAGGCAGTGCAAAAGACCGCTGCAATTCCACTGGAGGATGACATCGTGAGACTGGAAAGGCAAGCAACATTCAATGAGGCAGATTATGCCTCAGAGTCACCTGCTGGCACCAATTTGTTGCCTGAGCAGTCTCTATCCATTATGCCTGAGCGTCTGGCAAGATGTAGGTCCTCAGGAGACGCCATAATCTCCACCCCATCCTCAGCCACAGAGTTTGTGGCTGCCACCACAGTTTCCTTGGTCTTAGGGGTTTTCTTTTTGGACTTCTCTCACTGCTCCTTGGGTTTCCCTGACTCAGTCTCCGGGACTGAGGATGAGCGTGAAGCCCTATGACCAGCTCCTTTTGGGTTCTTCAGCCACTGGCAGGTGTCATCTTCCCCACTATAAGAAACCTGGGAACAGAGTGACCCAAGAGACCCATTCCTAGTGAGAAAAGCCAAAGAAGACTTACACTTCTCTGGCTTAAAAGCCCCACCATCAAGGGTGCAGGTGTAGTCTTCCAGCTCTAAGAGGTGACCTAGGTTTGCGGAGTTAATGGTTGCAGAACTGTTGTAGCAGCAGGGTAAGATGATGTCATATGCACAGGATGCAGGCGTTCTAATTTTCTCTTAGCCTCAGTGTAGGTCAGTATTTTTTTTGTTTTTGTTTTGGTTTTAGGGCGCAAAACTGCTATGGTCATTAGCGCCCGATCCGTGACTTAGGATACAGTAAAAACCGAAAATGGAAACCAGCAGCAATGGGAACGAAACTCAAAAAATTGGAGAAACTAAAAGCAGAAGGAAGGCTTAAAAATCCACTACAGAAAGGGGTTGGTTGTCCCCAAGAAAAGCTTCAAATGACTGACGTCATTTCACTGGCTCTAATAAACTCGAAAACGCGATCGGCCGAGCGCGTGTCATCTGCTAAAATGAACGATATATCAGGCGACAGCTGTAGACGGGCGCGTAACGGAGTAAAATAGGGGTACTCAATTAAAAGGTGTCTTACCGTACACAGCTGAGAGAAGTGGGGACAGAGTGGGGGAGGATTGCCGCTTAAAAGATGTCGATGGCTAAAAAGACAGTGCCCTATCCGGAGTCTAGTTACAATTACCTTCACCCGATGACTCGTTCGGGAGGAAGTCCAAGCACAGGGAAGAGCTTTCACGTCCCACAATTTATTATGCGGAAGTGTCGACCAATGTGTGTGCCATAAAACAACAACACGACGACATAAAACGCTCCGTAGAATGGCAAAGGGAATCGATTGAATAGCTGGCCGAAGAGGAGAGACTGCAGCCTTGGCCACTATATCGGCAGCCTCATTTCCACAGATACCAACGTGTCCCGAGAGCCAGAGGAATGCCACCGAGACGCCCCCCAGGTGGAGGAAGCGCAGACAGTCCTGAATCCGGTGGACCAGAGGGTGGACAGGGTAAAGAGCTTGGAGACTGAGGAGAGAGCTGAGAGAATCTGAACAGATAACATACTGTATCTGCTGATGGCGGCGGATGTAGTGGACAGCCTGGTGAACAGCGTAAGGCTCCGCAGTATAAACCGAACACGGGTCGGGAAGCCGAAATTGATTTTGGGTGTCGCCAAAAATATAGGCACTCCCTACATCTAACGATGTTTTCGAGCCATCAGTGTAAATGAATGTGGCTGCCTTCATTTGTGCACATAGAGCAGCAAATGTCCGATGATAAACAAGTGAAGGGGGAAATTAACAAAGGTCACGGAGCAGGCAGATCCGGGGATGGAGCCAAGGCGGTGCTGTACCCCAACTTGTCAAGAAGGTTTCAGGAAAGCGGAAGGAAAGAGAATGGAGCAGTTGATGGAAGCGGACTCCCGGTGGTAGTACGGAGGAAGGGCAGCTTGCATACCCTACATCCAAGGAGGTGTCGAAAAAAATGTCATGGGCTGGATTAGCAGGCATGGAAGAGAAATTGCTAGCATAACGACTTAGAAGGATAGATCGCCGATTGGACAGCGGAGGTTCAGCAGCCTCAGGATAAAGGCTTTCCACAGGGCTGGTGTAAAAAGCTCCAGACACTAAATGTAATCCATGGTGGTGGATAGTCGAGACGACGAAGAATAGACGGCCGAGCAGAGGAGTAAACTATGATTCCATAGTCCAATTTCGAGCGAACTAAGGCGCGATAGAGGCGGAGAAGGACCACTCGGTCCGCTCCCTAGGAGGTACCATTTAGGACACGGAGGGTGTTGAGGGATCGCAGACAGCGAGCGCGAAAGATAGGAAACGTGGGAGGACCAGCACAGTTTTCTGTCAAACATAAGACCCAAGAATTTAGCGACGTCCGAAAACGGAAGGTTGACAGGTGCTAGATGTAAGGAGGGTGGAAGAAACTCCTTACGTCGCCAAAAATTAACACAAACGGTCTCACTGGGAGAAAAACGGAGGCCGGTTTCGATGCTCCAAGCCTGGAGGCGATCGAGACATCCTAAAAGACGTCGTTCAAGAAGGCTGGTCCGTTGAGAGCTGTAGTAGATAGCAAAATCGTTTACAAAGAGGGAGCCTGAGAAATCAAGGAATGAGACAGTCCATAATTGGAATTATGGCAATCGCAAACAGTACAACACTCAGCATGGAGCCCTGGGGTACCCCGTTTTCTTTGGAGAAAGTACGGGAGAGAGTAGTGTTCACCCGCACTCTAAATGTGCGCTCTGCCATAAATTCGGGAAGAAATAGTGGCAGCCGACCTCGAAAGCCCCAAGAGAACAGTGTGCGGAGGATGCCTGTCCTCCAACAGGTATCGTATGCTCTCTCCAGATCAAAAAATATTGCTACCGTTTGGCGTTTCCGGAGAAAATTGGTCAAGATGTAAGTGGAGAGAGCAACAAGATGGTCAACTGCAGAACGATGCTTTCGGAATCCGCATTGGGCAGGTGTTAAAACACTGCGGGACTCCAGCCACCAAGCTAAACGGCAATTCACCATACCCTCCAAAACCTTACATACACTACTCGTGAGAGAAATGGGGCGATAGCTAGAGGGGAGATGTTTGTCCTTTCCAGGTTTCGGAACAGGAACGACGATAGCTTCCCGCCATCGTCTGGGAAAAGTACTGTCGGTCCAAGTTTGATTTTAAAGGCGAAGGAGGTAACGCAGACTATGGGTTGATAAATGCAGCAACATTTGGACGTGGATACCATCCGGTCCTGGGGCGGAGGAGCGAGAAGAAGAGAGTGCATGTTGGAGTTCCCGCATGGAGAAAACAGTATTGTAGCTTTCGCGATTTTGAGAGGAGAAAGCAATAGGTCGCACTTCCGCTGCACGTTTCTTCGGGAGAAACGTTGGCGGGTAATTTGAAGAGCTCGAAATCCCAGCAAAGTGTTGACCCAATGAGTTAGAAATTGCGACGGGATCCACTAATGTATCATGCGCGACTGTGAGCCCAGAGACGTGGGAGAAACTAGGCGCGCCTGATAACCATCGAATCAGACTCCAAACTTCCGAGGAGGGAGTGAAGGTGTTAAATGAGCTAATAAAGAATTTCCAGCTTGCCTTCTTGCTATCGCGGATGACACGACGGCATCGCGCACGGAACTGCTTATAGCGGATACAGTTGGCCAAAGTAGGATGGTGGCGGAAAACACGGAGAGCACGTCGCTGCTCACGTATTGCGTCACGGCATGCCTCGTTCCACCAAGGAACTGGGGGGCGCCGGGGCAATTCGGGGGTGCGTGGTATTGAACGTTCCGCAGCTGTAAGAATAATGTCTGTAATATGTGTGACCTTATCGTTGATGCTAAGAAAGTGACGGTCATCGAATGTAGCTAGAGACGAAAAAAGTGACGGTCATCGAATGTAGCTAGAGACGAAAAAAGTGTCCAATCGTCTTGGGTAAACATCCAGCGTCGCGGGCGCATATATGTCAGTTGAGGCTGCAATCTAAGGACACATGGAAAGTGGTCACTCGAGTGTGTATCATCAAGGGCGAACCATTCAAAGCACCGAGCTAGCGGAAAAGTACCGCCCGAAAGGTCCAAATGAGAGAAATGTGTCGTGGAGGCAGACAAAAATTAGGGATTGCAGTGTTGAGGCAAACTAGATCCACTTGGTGGAAAATGTGTAGTAATAGTGAGCCACGTGGACAAGGATGTGGAGATCCCGAAATCGGGTGGTGGGCATTGAAGTCCCCAACCAGCAAATAGGGGGGGTGGAAGCTGACGAAGAAGATGAAGGAGATCAGCTCGTGCCATTGGTGTGGACGATGGAATGTATACAGTACAAAGAGAAAAGGTATATCCAGAAAGGGAAAGACGGGCAGCAACAGCTTGGAAGGAAGTGTTTAAGGGGATTGACTGATAATGGAATCATGGAGAAGAATCGCGAGTCCTTCGTGGGCTGGAGTGCCTTCAACAGAGAGGAGATCATATCGGACAGACTGAAAATGAAGGAGAACAAAGCGGTCATGGGAATGCAGCTTTGTTTCCTGAAGACAGAGGATGACCAGCGAGTAGGATCGTAAGAGGATCGACAATTCATCCCGATTGGCTCGAATGCCGCAGATATTCCAGTGGATAATGGACATAGGGTGGGCAGAAAATGGAGGAATGTGACCAAGGTTGTCGTCAACTCAACGACTGCTCAGAGCTTGCGACCGACAGCCTGGAGCAGCATTCACCTGAAGGCAGAAGATTCTGATCCATAGGTTGTTCAGGAGCAGCTCCTACCACCAGCGATCGGCCGGTTGATCGGCCGCCAGCAGTGTGGCTTGGCGACACAGAAGACTACTGAGGGCGATTTCCAACAGGTGATACTGTAGGTGAGACACGCCTTGGTGGAGAAGGAGATGAACTGGGTTTCTTATTATCCTTCTTGGAAACATGATGTTTAGATGAAGGAGGAACCAATGGTTGTGAAGTTGGGGCATGTAAAAAGTCTTCACGAGTATGCTCTTTTTTCGAAGTCTCGGTGTCTGACTTTTGGGCTCGTGATTTGGCAGAAACCGATGAAGGGTGAGCCATAGAGTGGGCAGGCGAAAGTGGTGAGGTTGAATGGGCGATCTTTGCACTGGCCGATCTGATGACCATGGCACTAAAGGTGAGGTCGCAAGTCTGCGTGGCCACCTCCTTTGTTGGCCGAGGAGAAGCAAGGACAGTGCTGTATTTTCCTGTCTGAGGCACAGTGGGCTCTCGACTGGCGAATAATTTTCGAGCAGCAAAGGTCGACACCTTTTCCTTCACTCTGACTTCCTGAATGAGCTATTAGTCTTTAAAAATGGGGCAATCTCGAGAGGAAGCAGCGTGGTCACCCATACAGTGGATGCAACGAGGGGATGGAGGTGGATAAGCACCCTCATGGGCATCCTTGCCACACGTAACACATTTGTCCGGATTGGAACAGGAGTGGCTGGTGTAATTTAACTGCTGACACCGATAGCAATGCGTAGTGATTGGGACGTAAGGGCGAATGGAAATTATCTCATAGCCTGGTTTGATTTTCAATGGGAGTTGAACTTTGTCAAATGTCAAGAAGACAGTGCGGGTTGGAATGGTGTTCATGTCAACCCTTTTCATAACTCTATGAACAGCTGTTACGTCCCTGGTCAGACAGGTAGTGCTGAATTTCTTCGTCAGACAATCCGTTGAGGGTGCGTGTATAAACGGCCCCACGTGATGAATTTAAAGTATGGCGCGGTTCCACTCAGACAGGGAAGGTGTGTAGCAGTGAAGAACGCAGCATTCTTTGTGCCTGGAGGGCACTGACTGTTTCTAACAACAAGGTGCCATTCTGTAATCTGGAACAAGTCTTTACATGACCTGCAATTGTGTCAACACCTTTCTGAATAATGAAAGGGTTGACCGTGGAGAAGTCATGACATTCGTCAGACTGAGAAACAACAAGGATCTGTGGCAACGGTGGAAGGACTGTCTGTGGCTGAGACTCGTGGAACTTACGCTTCTGAGCAGACATAGTGGAAGATGAGGAAACCATTGCGAAAGTATCACCCATGATTACCGGCATCTCCAATGGAGCGCTCCTCCCTTGTGGGGGCCCTTTCTGAGGGCACTCCCACCTTAGGTGATTGTTCACACCTCAGGTCACACCTCCCGACAAACGGATGGAGGGACCAATCGGCACTTTCGGAAGGTATCAGCTCAGATAATCACCCCTCCCTATGCCTGGCCGTTACCAGGGGGTATGTACATGTCCTACCTGTCTACCCGGGGTGGGGAATTACGCATTACCCCGTCACCGGCTACGCAAGAAAATGCATTGGTTGGCCTTCAGTCACGCACAGGGAGGAAGAAAGAGGAAGGGAAAAACAAAAATAGGGAAAGGAAACAAGAGAGGTCTCAAATGCTGCAGCGGAGAAAAGGGTAAAGAGAAGAGGTAAGGAAAAGAGAAGGACAAAGGAAGGATGAAGACATACAAGCAGAGAAGAAAAGAATGTGTTACATTTACAAGCGTCCATGTCCGGATGTAGGCACAAACCCTACACCCAGATGGTGAGAAATGGAAGGAAAGAACCAGAGGTGAGGGGAGGATGGGCGAAGATGGGGGATAGGGAAGGATGCGGAAAAGGGAGGTACGCAGCCCGGAAAGGAAGGAGGGCCACATTAGCTCGGGGTCCTGTGCTCGCTATGCACGTATCCATAAAAGAGTTGTGGCCCCCTGGGGGGGGGGGGGGGGGGGGGTAGGTCAGTCTGTCCAGGGTCTTTCACTCCATGATTTTCCTTTCTTTCTGGAGAATCCTGCAGTCGGGTGAGCAAGGCAAATGTTGCTCTCTGCATTTGACACAGATGGAAGTGGGGCGCATGGAGTATTGGGGTGTGTTGGGTGTCTGCAATCTCTGTTTGTGACACTGAAGTACAGTGGGAAGACATATGACCGAATTTCCAGCACTTAAAGCACCGCATTGGTGGAGGGATATAGGGCCTTACATCACGCTGGTGGACCATCACCTTGACCTTCTCGGGCAATGTATCACCCTCAAAGGCCAAGATGAAGGCACCAGTGGAAGCCTGATTATCCTTTGGACCCCAGTGGACACACCACATGAAATGTACACCTCGCCACTCTAAATTGGCACACAGCTCACCATCGGACTGCAAAAGAAGGCCTCTGTGAATTAGGCTACACTGGACCATATTTAAGCTCTTATGGGGCATGATGGTTACAGAAATATCCCCCAGCTTGTCACAAGTGAGCTACTCCTGTGACTGGGCATAGGACGCTGTATTGATCAAGACTGACCCAAATCTCATTTTGAACAAGCCCTCCACTTCCAAGAACTAGTCCTCATCAGCAGCGTGATCCATGTGTGGTCAGGGGGCTACAAACAACAGGGTACATGGTGGCCCCACCACAATGGACTGGCTACTGTGCTGGATATCAGGTGCAAAGAAGTCCATGGTCATCATCTATGCAGAAATCGACACTGCATAATGCATGGTGGAAAATGCGCTGAGGAAGGTGTCCTCAACCAAGAGATGGAGAATGGGCAGGACTGCAACGCGACGACAAGAAAGTGGGCTAAAGATCTCAATGCATGATCTACACAGTGCACCTTGTAAGGCGCCCTTCCCCAAATGGCTCACTCTTTGGGAAAATTTTGAAGAATGGAGGTCAAACCCTACAGGGGACTATCACATAAAGTCCAAAACATGTGAGACTCCTGTTAATCACCTCGTACGAAAGGCAGGAATACCTCGGGCCTATTCTAACCCCTGGACCTGCAGGGGTTTGTCTGTGATTAACAGCTACTGCACAACTGTCACCGGAGATCAGTAATATAGACCAATCAGCATATAGGACTGACATCCAAAACAAAGTAAAAGAATCCACAATATTAACCAATGCACGGAAAGTAGATCTATATTGAATTCTAATGTAATACGAAGAAGTATTATCCAATTTTCCCAGTAATATCAGTGATTACATATGTAAGTTTAAAATAAAAAATGAAACTCCATTTTTCTGTAAGCCATATGCAGTACCGGGAAGTTTGAAAGAAGCCGTTAAGGAGCAAATCGACAAAATGATTGACAACAATATAATAGAACTTACTTCTAGCATCATGAATAACCCTTCAGTAGTGGTAAAAAAGTTACAGGAGGTGTGCTAGACATGTGTACATTGAATAAACATGTAGAAACAGAACGAGACAGACCAATTAACATCAATGAAGTGTTATCCAAATTGGAGAAAACAAAGTTTTTTAGCACGATAGCCCTGACTGCTGGATACTGCAAAATTAGGTTACATCTGGACTCAAAAAAGTATACAGAAATCCTGTTTGATGCTAAATCTTATCACATTAATGTGTTAACTTTTGGACTTAATATCTCAGTATCAGTATTTATACCCACTCTGGATGAAGCATTAGGAAGAGATTTATTGAACTATTTAATAATATATGTCGATTATATTCTCCTAATCTCAGCTAACTGGGAAGAACATCACCTATCACTGAAAAAATTTAAAGAAAAGGTTATTACAGTGAAACTGTCTAAGTCACATGTTGAGAGGCAAGAGTTAAAGTTCGTAGGGCATCTCGTAGGGGTACAGGGGATTAGACCAGATCCTGGGTGCATAAAAGCTCCTGAAGAATGTCCACCCCTAAAAACGTGAGGCAACTGAAGGGATTTATCAGAATGGCTGGGTACTATAGACATTATATTAGGAGACAAGAACTAAATGACACAAGAGTTTTACATTTGTTACGAAAGAAAATACCATTGGTTAGGGATCTAGAGGCAAATAATGCATTTGTAAATGTAAAAAGAGCATTAGTAGAAGCACCCATATTGCATAATCCGAGTCTGGGTGAACCTTTTAAAATTGCAACCCATGCATCTGTTAATGGGATCACGGCAGAACTATTCCAAGAAGAGTGGGGTCTAGATAGTGTAAATCACATATCTATAGCTTTTGCTACCCATAGTCTTAATAAATATGATGTAAACTACGAAGCTACTGAAAAACTATTAGCATTAATATGGAATATCCAAAAATTCCAAACACTAGTATGGGGGCAGAAATCCATATTTACGCATATCATCACGCTCTATCTTTTTTGATGAATAGTCATTTGTTACATACTAGATTAATGTGATGGATGTTGTTCCTACAAGAATATGACATTAGAACACAGTATGTAAAAGGTTTGGAGAATATTGTACCAGACACTTTGTCTAGGTTACATATAGACATGGAAGAGTTAAAAGTGATCTGGTGTAATTTTTGCAATTAATTTTCTGACAGTAGAGTATCCACACACCAGGATACAAAAGATGGCATAAAGAACATGATCCCTATTTTTACCAAGATGTTTGCTACATGTATTAGGAATCCCTTGCCTCCTAAGCAAGCAGAGAAATGGAAAATTATGGGTCATATTTTATTTTGGTGGGATAGTATAAGATTGCAACAATGGCTTTTATGCATTCTGAAGTTAATGGAAGATGAAATTGTGTGGTATGTTCGTACATGGAATGGACACTTTAGAATAAAGAAATGTATAGCTCGTATGAATAAGTTCTGTTACTTTAAAAGGCTAGGACCTAAAGTAGCATCATTAATTTGGCCTTGTGAAGCCTTTCAGAAGGTGAAAGAGAGGAACACTCACTCATGTGTATCCAATCATTCCAAAGTCTATACACAAACTTACAGCAGCAGATTTCCTAGTACCTATTCTGAAAGGAAAGGGAGGAATGTCATACATTTTAGTCTTCGTAGAGTGTTGGTCAACAAACGGTTATACACTGTTTGCTACAATACTTTCTGGAGGTAGGAAAACCCTACTGTTTCTCTCCAATAATGGACCACAATTTGTTAGTAATGATTTTAAAGAATTTTTAGCATGGGAAGGTATTTGTGAAGTGTTAATATCCAACTGTAACCTGTCCCCAAATTTGTGTGAACAGGTAATGAAAAATTTTGTGAAATTATGCCACACCTACTGCCATGAAAAAAACATACCTTATGGGCAACAAAGATCAAAGACTTTAAACTTATTTTAAATATACTACCACATTTATGAACAGGGTTAACACCTTTAGAAGTAATAGGCAAACCCTTTACAGGAGAACCTCTTATTAAATGTTTCATTTGGCCTGAAAAGCCTACTGAAGATTACGAACTTAAACAGGAAATGGGTTCTAAAAATTTAGTTGAAAAGGCGCAACAATGAGTGATTAGACATAATGAGAAGACTATCAAACCTCACTACAAGGTCGATGAACTAGTTCTCGTAAAACAGCATCTTCAGAGCTCTGCCCTGAGGAAAGAGACACAAGTTTTTCTAAAAATATGAGGGACCATACCGAGTTCAAACAATAGTACATCCTGAAACATTTTTATTTGATCCTGTAATGGAATCAGAGACAGGAAAGTACAACATTAAGGACATAAAGTTGTATATCCCCCAGCGACATTAACGTTCGGTGTTAACGGGCGGAGTGACGACCGTCGGATCCCGAGATGTTTTCGGTGTTTCTTCCGTAATAAAATTTTCCTGCACTGAATTCCCCCAACTTCTTACACTATGCCCCTACTTCTTACACTACCCTATCATCCCCCACTTGCAGTTTAATAGAGAAACATACCAGCATGGAATTGTGATTACATCACCCAAAACTGCTCCTGGTATATGGCTGTATCATCCTCGATTGTTAGAGACTAGTTCCCAGCCAGTCTCTCCCATCATACACATATAGTCAAGTTTTATTTTTGCTTGAATTAGTCTTTGTAAGTAATCGCTCCTTGCACAGCAAGGAGGTGGGTAATGTGATGATGTTAAACTTTCACGAAATCCAGGACTACTATCAGTAAGACCATACCCCAATTTTTTTAAGGAAATGAGGTACCACAAAAACAACTGCAACTGTGGCATTGAAGGGGAAAGATGAGTATTGTCTCACTGTTGATATTCTACAACAAACAGACTTAACAAACAGTTTTCTAGTTTCCTTATCGAACCTATGGGCTCGGACTGGCATCCTTTGTGGCAGACAAAGTACTGATATTATTTATGACTTTCATAAATTAACAATATTGTTTACATGTTAAATACCACAGCAAAAAGGAAGATAAAAATACTGGACCTAGAAACAAAATGTGTGAATTATCTTCAAGAGTGGTCAAATGAAGAAAGGTAATTAAACTGGCAAAGGACTGCGAAACAATGGGATGAAGCAAGGACAAAGATAAGTACAACATCCAGTTTCACATTTTTCTGTTTCAAAATGAGTATTTACGTAATCAAAATGTCAAAAAATTAAGAAGAACCAGATTTGGTGAATGAATTGTCAGCCAAAATGAAAGATTTGCAGTCAGCAGTTCCAGCCATGACACTTTCATGTCTAAAATGCTAAATTAAGAAAATACTATAGATTACAGTTATAATTCTTGAAGCAATACAATTAATGTGAGGTACAACTCTTTGAGAACTGCAGTTAATTCCAGTCATGACCACTTCACATCTACAATAAAATCTGTCAATGATACTTTGAGATACACAACTAAATCTAGTCATGACGCTACTATAGAAAAATCAAAAGATACAATAAATTCCCATTATGAAAAAGTTAGGAATGAACTGTATTAGATAAAATTGTAAATAAAACTTATATTAAGGTCAAACCTGTTGTCAAAGAAGAACATACAACTAACAGATATTAACAAAGTTGTTATAGAGGAAATGTGTAGAACCAATTTCATGTGTATCACAACTTAGTGAAACTTTAAAGAGTACACCTGGGTCGGTCAGTAGCAATCTTGTCTACAGGAAATCTGCGTCAACACTATTATTTGTAATCTCAGTTTCAGTAAGCTGTACAAAATCCCTGTAGCATTATAAAAATTTAATAGAGAAAGAATCATTAGAAGCAGAGATCAACTGAAGGCAGAACTATATACATAAAGAGCTCATAGGGAAATTAGTAGTTCGGACTTCATGACAAGAAGCTCAGATTTTTTTTTTACTTTTTTTTTTACACCTGCAGTCAACATCTTCATACTACAGGCAGAAAATAAGAATTACCAACACCTCTGCTACAATGTGTGAAGAAGTGAGTTATCCTGGTATAATATGTCAATGACAGCCTATTTCCAAACGTATCTCTGCTCAACAAGTAATTGCCTATAAGTGGCTTGGTCATAAGTTGTGATTGATTAACAGTAACCAGAGTTTATTTTCTTTTTTAAGGCATTCAAGTTCATTTATTTAAATGACGCGCTCTGGTATGTAGTAACAGTACATGTTTCCAGTTGTATAAACAATGTAAAGAAAGACAGATTGCTGCATATCATAAAAAAGGCCCGTCAAGTTGAAGACAGGTACAATTAAATGTCACACAAAGCTTTTGGCCACAGCATTTGTTAGTATACAGCAGTTGGCTGCAAATAAACAAGGTTGGACTTGAAAATGGGAAGGAGGGGGTGGAAACTGCTAGGTGGAGGGTGTGGATACAGTATATTACCATACAAAGATTGACTGCACTTCCCCTGTATTCTATCAATACACTCAATTCTACCACCCACATTACCCAGAGCTGAACTAATGTGATCATTTCACTTCATATCTCTACAAAGTGTTACACATGGGTATTTCTTTGGGTTGGTTGATTCCAACTGTGACTCACTGATATTATAGTCATGAGATTCTACTGGTTTTTCATTTTGTGACGTGCAAAACTTCACATTTCTTAACATATAAAACCAGTAGCCAATCTTTGCACCATTTTGAAATCTTATCAAGATGTACAATATTTATGCAACTTCCATCAGATAGTACTGCATTATAGATAATCATATCATCTGCATAAAGTCTGAAGTTACTATTAATATTGTCTATAAAGTCATTTCTATACAACATGAACAGCAAGAGTACCAACACATTTCCCTGGGGAGCACACGAAGTTACTTCTACCTACGATGATAACTCTCCATCCACAATAGCATGCTGCCTCCTCCCTACCAAAAAGTCCTCAATCAATTCACAAACTTCACTTAATACACCATATGATTGCACTTTTGACAAAAAAGTGTAAGTAAGGTACCGAGTCAAGTGCTTTCCAGAAATGAAGAAACATTATGTATTCCTGACTACCTTGATCCAAAGCTTTCAGGATGTCATGTGAGAAAAATGCAAGTTGAATTACAATTCACCAGTGTTTTCAGAAACCACGATAATTGCAATTGAGAAGGTCATTCTGTTCAAGATACCTTACTATGTTTGATCTCAGAATATGCTCTAAGATTGCACAAGTCAGTATGAAGGATACTGCATGGTAGCTTTGTGGATCACTTCTACTATACTCCTTGTAGATGGGTGTGACCTGTGCCTTTTTTCAAGAACTGGGCATGTGTTTTTGTTCAAGAGATCTATGATAAAATATACAGGGTGAGTCATAAATGAGGACAAATATGTTGTGCAAATTGTCACACACTGAGCTCGCATGTTCCTATGTCAATAAATGACAATGCAATTGAATGGTAAAAATGTGGAAATACGAAGTGGACATTTGGGTGTTACTGTGTGCCGACATTGGCTATGCGAGTGTTGTAGGTAGTTTAGCCACTCACGAGAAGGCAAGGCATCAGCGTCAAGCAACAGTGTACATGACATTGCGAGCAATGATAGCACCCACATCTATCTCATACCAGTTACGCTAGCCGGTACTATGTATCACGGCTAGTTGGCACAGGGAAACGAACATGAGGAGGGGCTGCACTACTGTACACGCATTTTTTATAATTTGGTTTTTGTGTCCAGACTTAGTTTTAAGAAAAGTGTACATAGATGCAGAATACAAAATACTACTACATAGGTATGTGGCAGTTCACACAAACGAATACAATACAGCTGTACAAATCAAAACTAACATAGAAACACACGACCAGAAGCTGCAGTGCCGGTTTATAAGTACTGTTCAAAATGACAGCCACGACGTGTGTGGCAAAGTTGAACTATTTGCAGGAAGGATTGCTGAACATGATCCAACATGTCTGTATCTCTTTGCATAATATCACAGGCATGTTTTATTCTGGGTTGAAGGGTGTTGACATCAACAACCTCTCCTTCATGAATCACAGATTTCAGATGGCCCCACAAAAATAAATCCAGTGGATTCAGGTCTGGCAATCTTGCTGGCCATGCTAAAGGGCCTCCACAAGCCACCCATTTTGAAGGGAAGGTACTGTGCAGGTGAGCGAGCGCACCATCACGCATGTACCACAGGACCACAGGTTCACATGAAAGACCAAACTAACGTCTTCCAACAATTCTGGGAATGTAACATCTAGGAAATGCAGATACCGCTCCCCTGTAAGCCTTTGTGGTAGCACATGTTGCCCTACGAGATGGTGATCAATAATACCACACCGGATATTGACACCACATTGTTGTTGGTAGCCTCGTATCACTGTGCTGTGGGGGTTTTCTTCCACCCACTGGTGCCAATTATGCGAATTCACTATACCCTCCTTCATGAAATAGGCTTTGTCGGTGAACAGTATTGTATGTGAAAAATGCTGATTGTAGATCTGACACCGTAGGATAAAGTTGCAGAAGTCCAGCATCCTCTGGTAGTCTTCTAGCAATAATGCCTGTACCTTCTGCATGTGAAAGGGATGGTACTGGTTTCTATGGAGTACTGTAGATTGTGACATGCCAACCACAGTGGCTATAGACCTGGTGCTTATTGTTAACCCTCCGCAATGGTTTGTAACACTTTTCCTTCATCATCCGCAATGTACATCAACTGTCGGTCATGGCCACATCATCCTGGAAGTGCTACACAAGCACCATACTCCCTCAAGCGCCTGTCCACAGAGTAAAATGATTTTGTGGATGGAAGGTGCCGGCTAGGAATCCTCTTGGGATACAGTTGCCTTGCAACATCAGCTCTTCCATCTGCAAGCCTGTAGGTGAGGTGGACATCGGCGTATTCCTCATTTGTGAAACTTGCCACGGTACTGTAGTAACACTGCGATGCGGCTGGTAGCAACTGTTGACATGGCGAGTATCCAGCAGAGTGACCATTGCAGAGGTGTTGTAAATACATAGTGCATGCTGTGGTTTTACTTCCACCGTTGACCACTCTTTCTGCTTACAGGGCACACATTCCCTAACATGCGACTGTACACTCCGTTACAACCTGCAATGTGTGATTCCCAAGTTCTGATACAATTTCAGATACATTGGGATGGGATTTTCTCTCTCTCATATCTTTCAAACACTTACAGATACACATCAGCTCATTGGTGTGTCATGTGTTGTATCTATGGGTGAATGACATGTCATGATCGTGAGGCTCGTCGGTATCTCATTCAATGATTAACATGTGTTTTTGCTTTACATACACAACACATTAAGGAGAACAAAATTTACAATGATGTGTCACATGTTATGCATAGTAGCATGCGGTCCTAGACATATTTTTCCTTATTTATGACTCACCCTGTAGTTAGAAAAAGGGGCTAACTCAACCAAAAATTCAGTATAGAATATGATAGGGATTCCACTAGTTCCTGGAGCTTCATTCAATTTCAATGATTTAAGCTTTATTAAAACCAATTGGACTTTTAATAGCAATATCACTCATTGTTTCAGCAGTATGAGGTTTAAATGAGGACAATACTCATGGTTTTTCCTTTGTAACAAAACATTTAAAAACAGTGTTAAGTATTTCAGCTTTTGCTCTGTTACACACAATTTCAGTTGCTGACTCTTTCACTGATGATATTTTAAGTACTTCTCAAAATCTCTATAACTAGAACAAACTCTTTCCTCTCAGGTTTGGATAATGGATGATCCACCACAGTTGCTACAAATGTTGTTTTAAAGCGATAGAAGCTTTAATGCTAATTCAGAATCACCTTTGTTGGGTCCTGATACAAAATCAACACCTTTAACTGACACATCAACCTCTGACAACTTTCTACATGGCTGCAAGTACAACACAAGTGATTGTTTACTATCAAATAATGAAAAAGTTGATGAGCGCATCATGCTACAATATTTCCAAAAAATTTTGTGCCCAACACAACTTATAAATTTCCCCTCAGTTTGCAAAGTGGTCAATGTTGAATGTTTAGTCTAAGTTGGATGAAGAAATATCTTTGGTTGGTATACTGTTCCAAAAATGATTATGCTGCTTTCTGCTAGTTATGCAAAAGGTAGTCATCAAAATGTTCCAGCCCTGGTCTCTTCCATGTTCTCAGAGTGAACGCATACACTCTAATATTTCAACATACATACAACCAACACTTATCACAAGCCTTTGTAATTGAATGTGACTTATTCACATGATGGTGAACATGACAAACAATATGAAACATTGCCTGGACCAAGGCCTTGTGGAGCAGATGGAAAGGGATACAACATGTACAGTCCTTATCATCAAGCAATGATTCTTTGTGTATATCAGGAAATGGTATGATTGGGACACAGAGGCTTTGGGACTACCAAAGTTGACAAACAAGACGACAAGATGAATAATTTTCTCGAAATTACAAAATATTTTGTGAAAGGTGATGAAAACCTACAAGTAAGTTTTGAAAGGAACTGGTATATATGAAAAGAATTACATTAAGGACCCCAATCCAAAATCTGATCAGCTGTTGCATCAATAACCAATGATGCCAAATGTTGCAATATTCTTGCAGATCAAACTGCTGAAATTGCTAGAATAGAGCAACTATCTCTCTGTATCTGTTCCTTGGATCTTGATATTAATGAAGATTTCCTGTAATTTATTCCAGTGGTTGATGTGACTGGCTAAGGACTAGCTAGATGTGTAATTGAAAAATTGGTAATAATTTCCTGAGGACAGGGCTACGACAATACTGCATGCATGTGGAGGAAAGCCTGTGGGGCTCATGCATTCATATATCAGGACTATGCAATAGCGGGATATTCTCATTGTGCAGTTCATCGTTTCAGATTGGTGATCGCCAATACATGAAACATTTCACTTATCAGGAATTCACTAGGAACACTGGACATGGTATGCGATTTCTTTGGGCCACCAAACGGCACACGTGTGTGTGTGTGTGTGTGTGTGTGTGTGTGTGTGTGTGTGTGTGTGTGTGTGTGTGTGCACCCCACAATTCCTTCTCAGATAGGAAAGCTAACTAATACAGTGAAAATAAACACTTGTTACAGAACATTCTTCTCCTGTATTACTCCTCTACACTGGGAGACTTGCTTGACCTGCACACTGCAACCCAATGTAAAATCTAACAAATTCAAATGTGTGCACTGTTTGTTTCGTTTTAGCATGCAAAAGCATCTAGGGACATATGTGCCCATCTCAAAACTATAGAACATGAAGACAGAGAGGAGTTAATAAATGAATACACATCAGTCCCAATCAATGTAAGAGAAGACAGCTAAAAACAGGGACACGGAGAAAGAATTATAAAATACACCATAGAGAAATGGAGGTAAAGAACTAAAAATTAAATGGCCTTCGCCATATTGCTGCAATTAGTACAAATCCAAGTGGGAACCTAAATAGTTAAAAAATGGGCATTCCATCACAAAGCTGAAGTTTTAACAACTTGGGGACAATGGGATCAATAATCTGGAGCTTATTCCCATGGAGGGAGGGCCTGTGGCGATGCCAAAGTGGCACCACCTCCTGACAGGCTGAAACAGATAGATCATCGGATGGAATGTAAGTGGGCCGGGGTACAAGGACTGCAGCCTTGGCAGCAGTGTCAGCAGCCTCGTTTCCAGACAGACGGACATGGCCAGGAAACCACAAACATCACAGTCCCTCCATCAAGAGTGAGCAAGTGACAGTTTTCCTGTACCTGCTGCATCGAGGGATGGGTGATTCTCAGCACCTTTGAAGCCACTGTGTGCTGTGCAAGTCTGAGCACAGGACACAATTGAAAAGCCAGTGTTGCTGGATGTACTCCATGGCCTGATACAGGGTGAGGAACACTCCTGTAAATATTGACCTGTGTTCTGGAATCCGATAGCGAGAAACATCAGCACCCATGATAGAGGCACACCCAATGCCATGGTCAGTCCAAGAACCACCAGTGCAAGCAAAGGTGCTATCGTGAAATTCTGTGTGAAGTTTGTGAAACTGAATGGAATACAGCCAGAATGGAGTAGGGTCTTTAGGAGCAAAAGCCAAAAACGAGGTAACAGAAGAGGGACGTGCCCCATACTGGCAATCAAAGGAGTCATTGAAGAAGGTGGCACAGGATGGGTGGCAATGCATATAAGACAAACTGCATGCATACCTGCTGAGGACAAAGTCAAGGTGGTAAGAAAATGGTAGTTAAGCAGCTCCTGCATAGAGACACTCAAATGGGCTAGTGTAAAAGGGGCTGGTGACCAAATGCATGTCACGATGGTGGATAGTGTTGAGATGGCATAAGAGGGATAGGTGTGGAGATGCAAAAACGAAGTACCCATAGCCTAATTTCGAACAGACAAGTGACCGGTGCAAGCAGGAGAGTGTGGTTTGATCTGCACTCCAGCAAGAACCATCGATGACACGTAGGACGTTGAAGGACTGCATACAGGGGACTGCCAGGTAAGATGCGTGAGAGGAACAAGAGCATTTCCTATCGAGCATGGGCCCCGGGACATTTGTAGTTTCAATGAATGGAAGAGAACTGGCGCCAGATGTAAAGATCGTGGGAGAAACAAACTGTGCCACCAAAAATTCATACGAAGGGTTTTGTCAGTGAAAAAAGAAAGCCATTAACGATGCTCCCTGACTAAAGACAATCGAAACATCACTGAAGACACCACTCAATGAGACAGGCCCATGGAGACCTGCAATACATGGAGAAATCCTCAATTAAAAGGGAAGTGGAGATGCTTGGTGGGAGGCAGACCATTATAAGGTTAATGGCAATTGCAAAGAGGACAATGCTCAGGATGGAACCAAGTGTAGACCTTACGGAGGATACCAGTCCTCCAGTGGGTGTTGCGGGCCTTCTCCAAATCGAGAAACAAGCCTACAGTTGGGGATTTCCACAGAAAGCCATTCATGACATGTGTGGACAAAGTGTTGAGATGGTGAACTGAAGAATGACGCACACAAAATCCACACTGTACAATGGTTAATAGATTGTGAGACTCGAGCCATCATACAAGCCGGGCATGAATCATACATTCCATCACTTTGCAAATAGGGCTGATGAGAGAGATGGGGCAGTAGCTATAAGGAAGGTGTTTGTTCTTACCAGACTTAGGTATGGTTATGACAGTGGCTTCACGCCAGTTTCAGGGAAATGCTCCCTCTGCATAGCTGGAGTTGTACATATTAATCAGAAAGTGTTTGCCCTCAAAAGAAAGATGCCTCAACATCTGAATATGAACCGAGTCTGGCCCTGGGGTGGAGGATCAGGATGAACGGAGAGCATGATCTATCTCCCTCATAGTAAAGGCAGCATTGTAGCACTCACAATTTGGAGAAGGGAAGGGTATTGTCCAAGCCTCCTCCACTCATTTCCAATTGAGCAGGCAGTGTGATATGAGGAAGAGCTCAAAATTTCCGAAAAATGGCGGCCCAAGGTATTGGAGATAGCAATAGGTTCCAAGATAACATCGTATGCTACTGTCAGAGTGGATATTGGGGAATAGATATTGGTTCCAAATAGCCATCAGGGGTCAGCCCATTTGACAGAGCAGCAGGTGGAGCTGTTAAAAGAAGAAGTGAATGAAATCCAGCTACCATTTTTCCTATTACGAGGAACAAAACATTGTGCAAGCATTTGTTTGTAATAAATGCAGTTTGCCATCATAGGATCACCATAAGAAATATAGAGAGCACATCTTTGCATGCAAATTGTGTCATGGCATCCATCAGTCCACCAAGGGACAGGGACACTGCATGGTAAGGAGGACATGTAGGGACTGGAACGTTAAGTAGCAGTAACGATGACCTTTTTAAGACATTCCATCTGGTCATCACAATTTTTGAAATTTTGTTCATCAAAGGTCGCCGTGGAGGAGAAAAGCCACCTATCAGCCTTAGCAAGCTGTCATTTGGATGTGCACGCAGGTGGGGTAGGAGTGACCAAATGGATAGCACAAGGGAAATGGTCGCTCAAGTAGGTGCCAGAAAGAACAGACCACTTAAGATGATGGGCAAGCTGGGCAGTGCAGTAGGATAGGTCCAAATGGGAATAGGTGTTTGAGGAGTCAGAAAGGAACCTCAGTGCTCCTGTGTTAAGGCAGAAGAGATTAAGTTAATTAAGGTCACCAAAGAGGGCACCTCTCCGACGGGTTCTGGGAGAACCCCAAAGGAGATGTTGTACATTAGTCACCAAGCAGAAGAAATGTCCAGTAAGCTGCAGGAGGTCAGCCCGGGTGACACTGAATGATGGCAGGATATAAATGGTACAAAGGGAAGAGGTCAAGTGAAAAAGGAAGAGGCAAACTGCAACAGCTCAAAGGTGGGTAGTCAGGGAGATGGGTTAACTATGAACGTCATGCCATATGAGCAGCATCACTCCTCCATGAGATGAAATGCTGTTTTCGGAGGTGGGGGGTCAAAACAGACTCAGAAGAAATGCAAAAACTCAAAGGACTCATGTGAATGCAATTTCGTTTCCTGAAGAAGAGCTCATGTGGACGCTGTAGTTCTATAAGCAACTGTAAATCCTCTTTGTTGTATGAAAGGCCGTGAATGTTCCATCAGAGAAGAGTCAGGATGAGGAAAAAATGAAGAGGTGTCACTTCAGCGGCTCTCGAGGGCCAGCTGACGAAGACTGGCTGCTACAGGGCACAGAGGCAGGAGGATCCTGCTCCACATAAGTATTGGCTTTCTTATGCTGTCGGCCTGCCAATTCCAATGTAGAAAAATGGTTGGTATTCCACACCAGCAACACAGAGGCTGGTCAAGCAAAGGTATCACCTGGTGACACCGCTGAGGAGGCTATTCAGTCAGCAGAGAAGCAGACTATTTGCCTTCGTTGGACTTCTTCAAGCCTTTGCAGTTAGCAGAGAAAGACTCAGGTGTTGGTTGGCTGGAGGGACATAGGAAGTCTTCACAGGAGTATTCGTTCTGCCCTTTCCAACTTGCCGGTTGTATAGCTGGTAATTTCACTTTGTGACACGCGAGTTTGATGGTTTGCTGCGCAGCTGGATGGAAGGACGGCATTGCTACCATAACACTAGTCTGTTTCACAACCTCATAGCTGAAATTGAGGTGGCATGTCTGCATGGCTATGTCCTTCATGGAGCGAGATGTAGCAAGAACAGTACTCTAGGTGCCAGATGGTAGAACGCAATGTTTGCAACTAGCCAATGACTTATGAGAATGCATTAACAAACCACTGGGAATTCAGGTCGACATGGGTGCAGAAGCATTATTAATCAATCAGTCAAACAGAGAGGGAGAATCCAAATCCAAGTAGGTCTGAGAATTGACCGAGGCAAAGTTATGGAACTAAATGGCAAGGTCATCAGTTCCAAAATTCAAAAGTTACTTGCATAAGACAGAGGGGACATTCCACCAATATATGGGATACTGGCATTCTGGCTCCATGAGCACATTGTGGGGTGGCTGATTATGCAATAGAAAACAGTGGATGAGCCCAGTATGACCAATGTGCAGGTATCATAAGACAGTGGACTCCTTCCAAGATGAGTTGAAGGAAGAGTACGAAACTGCAGTAATCTCCTTGTTTGTGTGTAGTTTATTACAGAGAGCATCGAGCACCATATGTCATTTCACTTTTGGGAAAAGATGTTTGATGTTTACCTAGATTAGATTAGCATAGCTGCACCTAAAAGCATGAAAGCAAATGGTGCTGAGTATCTGTGTCACCAGCCAAATTGTTAGCCTGTTCATTCCTGGGGATGCCCACATGATTTGGGGCCCAGCGAAAGACAACAGAGCAGGAGCACAGGAAAGGGCACAGAGGTGGTCATAGATGGCAGAGACCAAAGGGGGACGAGGGCAGCATCAGTTAATGGGTTGCAAGCTGCATATTGAGCCAGATATATTAAAACACTATGGAGGGAGGCCTGAAAAACAAAATGGAGGGCCATGAAAATGGCAAGCAACTCTGATGTGAACACACTACGTAATACCAGCAGTAAATGGTGATTTGTGCAAATGGAGACAAAAGCATACACCCCCCCCCCCACAAATTTACCATTTTAGAACTATCATTGTTGAAGATGATAGCATCCGGGAACTCTTCAAGGACAGAATGTACAAGATGCCAGAATATCATAGGGCAGACGGAGATCCTAGGACCGTCAAATAGGTCAGTCTGCATCTGTGGTCAAGGCTCCATCACCAGCCGGTGTGGCCAAGCAGTTCTAGGCACTTCAGTCTGGAACCGCGTGACCGCTACAGTCACAGGTTCGAATCCTGCCTCAGGCATGGATGTGTGTGATGTCCTTAGGTTAATTAAGTTTAAGTATTTTTAAGTTGTAGTGGACTGATGACCTCAGATGTTAAGTCTCATATTGCTCAGAGCCATTTGAACCATTCGAGGGTCCATCAAATTGGGCTGGGTGGGAAGGGGGAGGAGGAAATACACAAGGCCATTTCCAGTGAGCAGAGATGAAAATCCGGACAGAAGGAAGTGAGATGCACTCCAACCAGCAATCCCACCCTATGGTGGGTAGCAGGAGGGAGACATACCTCATTTGCAAAGAAGATGGGGTACAAGGGATCGTCAGGGTATCACCAAATGGCTGTTGCATAAGAAACCAGGAGTTGGCTTGGTCATACATATAGAGAGGGAATCCCTGCTTCTGCAGGGTGGTTGTTGACAAGACTAGCGCAAAACACACATAAAGCCAGATGAACCCCATAACAATTAAGAGGGTCAAGTAGTTTCAGAGTGGAAGGAACCACTGAGTCATAAACCTGACAGCCATAATCTAGTGTGGACAAAACCTGAGCATAGTAAAGATGGAGAAGAGAAGCTTGATCTGCATCCCAAGAGGTGTGGCCAGGGGCAGATAGCATTAAGCTTCCACATGCAGGGTGTCTTCAGGTGGAGAATATGGGGCATCCATGCCAGCTTTTTATCAAAAGTAAGACCAAAGAAACAGGACTGTGCTATAGCATTGAGGCTTCGGTTGCCTAAATAAAGTCTTTGATCAATTGGTGCTGAGGGTAAGCAGCAAAAATTCGTGACAAGCATTTCGTAGGGAGAAAACTGGAAACTGTGGGGGAGAGCCCATGCAGAGGCCAGGTGGATGGCAGATTGTGAAGGGATGGCACCCACAAGCCAAATACAGTTGAAGACCCTGAGTAGATGATGCCTATGGGTAATACCCAAGTGTTGGATAATCTGGTTGTGGTTAGAATCTGAGCATGGTGCCATGTTGTGAAGAGGTAAAAGCTTGCTGGAATTGCCATTCAGTGAAAGGTTCATTATAGGATTCTGCTCAGTGGGGGATGAACAGAAGAGGGTTTCTTCAACTCAGTGTTTCTGGCAGAGGAAGGTAGCAAGATAGGAAGAGGACACTGAAGCTGTTGCAAAGTGTGTTCCGAGGTGTTCTGCAAGGACCAATGAATCAGTATATGCAGCACCCCATAGGATATGGCCAGGAAGGTTGAACAACACCCAGAAGGGTGGGTGTGGCAACTACAAGGGAAGAGGAAATGAGAAGTGGATGGGTATAGAGTAAAGATACAGTTGGAAGGGGGAAAGGACGCAACAGATGAAAGAAGACATTGACAGTAGGTTGTGTTAGGTAATATTTTTGGTGAAAATCAATGTAAGATAGAAAATCCAATGGATTTTAACTCTATCTCCTTTTCTTTTTTATAAAATGAGTGATCTTGTGAGAGTGGAGAGTGACAGTCATGACAGTTTGCCCACTTAGGTAGTGGAATACAGGGGCTTCACACACGGCATGTGTGGCCACAGTCTTCACACACAGGGTCCGCCATACACCAGGAACACTTCGGATCAAAACATAAGTGCCACAAGCACCTTACAGGTGGAGGAATGCACGGCTTCATGTCACATTGGTAACACACAATCTTGACCATCTATGAAGGCTTACCCCCTCAAAAGCCAGAATAAAGGGGCCTACAATTGTAGTGGTTTAGTGGTTGTATTTATGACCCTCCTGGGAATGTTGAACAAAATAAATGTGTGGTCACTCCAGATTAGACTGGAGTTTGTCATCATTTTGTAGGATGAGGTCTATGAAACATCACTCCCTGGACCATATTCAGAGACTGGTGAAGGGTAATAGACACCTGGATGTCACCAGGGTGATCACAAGCATGGAGGGCTGTAGACTGGGCAGCAGGAGAAGTTTTGATGAACAGCATGTCCAACTGCATCTTACTGACAGAATCCACCTCTATGTTGCCCTCGATATTCTCCACAAAAACAATGGCTTTGTGGAGGTGAATGCGTCCCTATCCCTTCTAGTACAGTCAGTTAGAGGGGCCAGGGTTTCATTCCAAGATGGCAAGCCTGGCCCTCTTCCCAGGGTGTAGCCAAGGAAGGGAAGGCTGCAGGGTGATACGAACCAGCATTCAATGATACACTACCACTCAAAGAGATGGCCATTAGAGAATATCCATATGCCAACCATCTTCCTCAATACCACCCACTCCGATCAGGGGTTTTGCCCATGGGCATTAGCCAGCCACAGCAACAGCTCTGTAGCACAGCGGTAATTGCTGAGACTTCCACTGCTCCAGGACGACAAGCAACCACTCCTTTGTACACACATGGAGGGAACAGCTCACATATAAATAGTGTGTTTACTGTGTTGTCAGGAGGGGCTCAGCCAGATGGGTACATAACAGCCCCACCATTTGGACAGCCTGAACATGCTTGTTATCTTACATGATGGAGAGGGTTATGGCAGGGAAGGAAGAGGGGGGAGGGGGAATCCATGCCATAGATGGTAGGGAGGGAGTTCTTCCCCAAATGGCACACATTAAAGATAGAAAATTTAGAAGTGGAGGCCAAATCCTAAGGGTGGGCCCAAAAGGATGAAAGGTAACAAGCGAGAGGTACAAAATCTCAAGCAGCACAGAGAATTTTTTTTTTTTTTTTTTTTTTGTGGTTTTAGGGCGCAAAACTTCTATGGTCATTAGCGCCCAGCCCGTGACGTAGGAAACAGGAAAAAAACGAAATTTAAAATCAGCAGCAAGGGGAACAAAGTCATAAAATTTGAGAAACTAAAGGCAGAAGGAATGCTTAAAAATCCACTAGAGAGAGGGGTTGGTTGTCCCCCCCAAAAAAAAAAAAAAAAAAATCAAATGACTGACGTCATTTCACTGTCACTAATAAACTGTAGAACGCGGTCAGCCGAGCGCGTGTCATCTGCTAAAATCAACGATAGATCAGGCGATAGCTGTAGATGGGAGCGTAACGGATTAAAATAGGGGCATTCAATTAAAAGGTGTCTGACCGTCCACAGCTGAGAGCAGTGGGGACAGAGTGGGGGAGGAACACCGCTTAAAAGATGTAGACGGCTAAAAAGACAGTGCCCTATCCGGAGTCTAGCTAAAATTACCTCCTCCCGACAATGCGTTCGGGAGGAAGAGGTCCAAGCGCAAGGAAGGGCTTTCACTTCCCGCAATTTATTATGGGGAAGTGTTGACCAATGCGCATGCCATAAATGAGCAACTTGGCGACATAAACCGCTCCGTAGATCGGTAAACGGAAGAGACTGAATAGCTGGCCGAGGAAGAGAGACTGCAGCCTTGGCCGCTATATCGGCCGCCTCATTCCCACAGATACCAGCGTGTCCCGGGAGCCAGAGGAACGCCACTGAGACGCCCCCCAGGTGGAGCAAGCGCAGACAGTCCTGAATCCGGTGGACCAGAGGGTGCACAGGGTAAAGAGCTTGGAGACTGAGGAGAGAGCTGAGAGAATCTGAGCAGATTACGTACTGTATCCGCTGATGGCGGCGGATGTAGTGGACAGCCTGGAGAACAGCGTAAAGCTCCGCAGTATAAACCGAACACTGGTCGGGAAGCCGAAAGTGATTTGGGGTGTCGCCAACAATATAGGCACTCCCTACACCTAATGATGTTTTCGAGCTGTCGGTGTAAATAAATGTGGCTTCCGTCATTTGTGCACATAGAGCAGCAAATGCCCGACGGTAGACAAGTGTAGGGGTACCATCCTTGGGAAATTGACATAGGTCTCTGAGCAAGTTGATCCGGGGACGGAGCCAAGGCGGTGCTGTACCCCAAGTTGTCAAGAAGGTTTTAGGAAAGCGGAAGGAGAGAGAATGGAGCAGTTGACGGAAGCAGACTCCCAGGGGTAGTAGGGAGGAGGAGCGGCTTGCATACCCGACATCAAAGGAGGTGTCGAAAAAAAGGTCATGGGCTGGATTAGCAGGAATGGAAGACAGATGGCTAGCATAACGACTCAGAAGGACTGCCCGCCGATTGGACAGCAGAGGTTCAGCAGTCTCAGCATAAAGGCTTTCCACAGGGCTGGTGTAAAAAGCTCCAGACACTAAACGTAATCCACGGTGGTGGATAGAGTCGAGACGCCGAAGAATAGACGGCCGAGCAGAGGAGTAGACTATGCTTCCATAATCCAATTTCGAGCGCACTAAGGCGCGATAGAGGCGGAGAAGGACCACTCTGTCCGCTCCCCAGCACAGAGAATGTGGTGGATAGCCAGGTGAAGGCAGTGGGGAAAAAGCCAGGATGTGGGGGGAGAGGCTAAGTGAAGGAAATGCAGCCCAGGAAGGAAGAATGAAGAATGGGCTGCAATACCTCGGAGCGTCACATGTGCCATGCATGAGCTCATGAAAGAACTATGGGCTCCTGGAAAGGCAAAGGTGGGGGGCCTCTCTCTCTGACCCCACTTCCACAGAGGCTAGTGAGCTATAACAAACAATACATTCCCAGTCATGGACTATTTTCTGCACCTGTGACTTACAAGGCTGTGGTTTGTTCATTGACATCCCTATTTGTGGGCAATGTTTATGCTGACACTTTCAAACTGTATTGCTTCTCCACCAATGATGTACTGCATTTAGTTCCAGATCAAATTTCATTCCAATAGTCAGATGCTCTGTGCCAAATTTTCTGATCTGTTTTCTCCAGAGCTGGATTGTGGAACAGAATTTCAAGCTCATATTACGTTAATACAATTTGCCCATCCCTATTTTTTATGGGTGCCCCTGGTACTGGTAACTATATGGAGTTAAGAAAAAGCAGAATTAGATCATCTTCAATCCCTCAATGGTATTTGTTCTCCTCCTTCATGTGAATGATAAGCACCACTAGCAATGGTAGAAAAACATGCTGGTAAATTACACCTCTGCAATTACTCTAAAAAAATCTATTAATGCACAGTCAATCATTGACACCTACCCTCGGCTGTACCCTGGGCAAGCTGCTAGCAAAATTATTGGGGGTCTTATTTTTCAAAAACAGAGATACATCTATCAGCTGCTACTTGACAAGTAACCTGAACACCTTCTAGTTACCTATAATCCATTTAGCCCTTATCTATACCAGTCTGTGCCTTTTGGCATAGCAACCTCACCAGCTAGTTTCCAATGCATTTTACAGCCACTTATTGCATCAGTTCCAAACTGTCTCAACTATTTAGACAGCATAGTAGTATCTGGTGCCTCTTCAGAGGAACATTTGCAGGAATTTCATGCTTTATTTTCTGTTTTACAGTCTGGAAGATAAAAGTGCAATTTGGACAAGACACAGGTTTTTCGAACCATCCATTATTTATTTGGATTTTTAAATGTCATGAGCTGGAATTCATCCATGGCACCAGCATATGGATGCTATTGCCACACTGCCACACCCCACATCTCTTACGGAATTACAGGAATTTTTATTCAAAATTGTGCACTACCCAAAATCAGTACAAGGTGCTGCTACTGTGGCACAATTATTCCATGCATTATTATGTAAAGATGTTCCTTTCCATTAGTGCCCAGCTTGTGACCATACATTAAAATTTAAGCTGCAGTTGCCTACTTGTTTGGTCACTTTCCTGCAGAACCAGCCACTTCTGTTTCTGACGGACACATCTCAGTTTTTAATTGGCACCATTCTCACTCAGAAGTATGCAAACAGATCCAAACACCCTTTGCATATGCCTCTATCTCTTTAAATTCAGCACAATAAGCATGACAGTTTTATTCTCAGACAGAGAAAGAGGCTTCAGAAATTGTGTATGCCCTAAATTATTTCATATTTTTCTATACGGTTCTTAGTTTCACCTGATTACAGACCACAAAATACTGGTATCTCTTTTTAACCCTTTGGTATTCTTGGCAGAAGAAGCCACACATAACTTCCAGCATTGGGCTCTTTTCCTATCAAAATTCAAATAGAGATACATTACCAACCTATGGTGCAACATGCTAATGTTACTCTGTTTTCATTTAGCCATGGAAGAACAAAATATTGTTGATGGTTTCCCTATTACTAGCACTAAATTTGCAGCTGTGGTAGCTATCAATCCCGTGTTAAGCAAAGTTGTTTCTTTTGTGCAACACAGCGGTCAAACAAGCCTCTGGGCCATGCTTCCGATACTTTGAGAAATTATTTTGCATTACAAATTTATCTTTCTGTTTGGGATGGAGTGGTGATGTTAGCTACAGAGAACACTGCTCCCAGGTTGTAGAGCCCTCCATCCTTCGCTGTGACGTTGTGTGTTTATTGCATGGTTACCACTAGGGTGTGTCATGTACAAAAGCATTAGCATGTAGAAATATTTCCTTGCCAGACATTGATGGGCAAATGGTGAAGATTGTAATGGCCCAACAACAGTGTGACACCCATCAGGAGGCTCTGCGCACTTCCTTGTCACCGTTGACAGATCCATAGCAGCCATGGGAACAAATTTGTGAACATTTTTCAGGTCCTTTTCTAACTTTCTGTGCTTCCATATGTGGTGCATTGTCCAGCTACTTCTCCACCGCAATAACTTCAGCTTTATCAAATATTTTTGCAACAGAAGGTCTTCCATATATTAGTTACAGACAATGTCCTCCAGTTCATATCTCAAACTTTACGGTGACCAGAAAAGAAACTGACATAAGAACAGTGCTCACTTCATTGAACGGAAGAGGTGAGCTGTAACTACCAATTTTTTGTGTGCATTGTTTTGTAGTTTGCATGTGAAATTTGTGTTTGATTCAGCCATTAGAGACCACCTGGCCTGCTAATACGACACCAGTTGCATATGCAGCCTGGCGGCTGTGCCCCCTGTAGGAACTAGTGAATACACAGGCCAGAGCATCGGTCTCCACTGGCCACTTGTGCATTGCTAATTTTACTGTACTTTGTCTTCCTAGTGTGTGAACTGTTTGAGCACTAAATTAGTGTTTTCCACTAACAACAACTATGTCTCATCACTTGTCATAATGTTTTTGAGAAAAGAAATGTCCTCATTTTGCATTTCAATCAACTCGCAAAAGCGTCCAAGCATCATTGTTTTTTTTGGGAGAAAAGGTTTGCGGGACAATTTTTGCACAAACCTTTCTCTTCTTCAAAAGATTCTGGTGAACATATTACACACATGATTTAGGGATGTTGGTCAAATATGATTTGTGATGAGAACAACGCTGGCATGATGTGACCACCCATCCACTGTTTAACACTCTCTACTTACAAGTGACTGGTCAGATGCACATCTATTGTTCAGTGTTGTTGGTTCAAGCTGCCAGCATAATACTCCACTGTTGGTACTGATTCACTGGCAATAAAATAGGTCTCTGTACTTTTTGGATTAATGGTGTATTTCACTATTTCAAGTGCAAGTGCAAATACGGATCATTTTTATGGATGCACAAGCTAAAAATATTGTGACCAAATTGAAGATGAATATAAATAATTCCATTCAAGATTTTTTTTGCATTAAACTAACCACTGTATTATTCACTTATGTTAGATGATAGATTGAAGCAGATTCAATGACCAAAGAATATTACAGTTGTCTTGAGAATGGTGGTGTGGCTCCAAAAGGCAGTGTACTGAAGTGGAATAATACAGTAGTTTTGCTCAAGACAGTTCATTACTAATGAAAACATTCAACACAGTCATGCAAAGCCCTGGATGAGAAATTTGTCAAATATGTAAATAAATAAAAACCAAACTGTTCCTCTTACAAATATTACTATATGAAACACATTATTGTAAAAAGTATTTTATCAATAATCTGGTTTCTTCCTACATAATAGTCATAACATTTTAGATATATGGCAAACTCAATATCCCCGTTATGACATGTAAGAAAAACACAAATCTTTTAACACAAGTTATGTGGAAGTGTTAACATGTAATGACAGCTGAATCTAATCTCATTTCATTTCATTTATTTGGAAACAATTTGTCACACACAGTACATTGTCAGAAGGTGTAAATATAGAAATATAAAAACAAAATTTGGCTTGCAGGATATTTTGTCTGTTGTATTCAAACCTAAAAAAAGGCATAGCCACCTGTCACCAATCTTTAACATGCCAGTTACTACCTACTAGAAACCCACACTCAGGACTCACCTCCAGCTGTTGCACTTTTTCGCCAATGCTGGCAGGGTCACACGGACAGTAGTGTTCGGTAGATTCCTGGTCCAGGAGGCACTGCAACAGCTGCATCACCACCTTGACTCTGGCCAAATGTGTTGGTGTCCAGTTCTACCAGAGACTGCTTGTGTAAGAGGTCTTTGACACCCATAAAATCTTTCTGCAGTCATCTGACAGCAGGAGTAGCTGTAAAATAAGCGTTACAGTTAAAATATCTTAGTACTGAAGTCACTCTCATAATATAAGGAAAGGATGTGAGAGAGGGTATAGTTTTCCACAATTAGCCACAGCTGATTTTAAAAAAAGTGTTGGCATAATTCAAACACTTAAAACATTTGTTGGGTCCTTTTTTAAATTGTTACATTGCAAGTGGCTTCTTTTTAAATAAGAAAAAATAAAGATGATGATTACTAGAAACAGAAAATAGAGCAGGTTTACTTATAAAGGTTTTGCTTCTTTGGTCAATGCCACATCCCCCACCCTTCATAGAGCAGAATGGCTTTTATTCATCACACCCCATTTCCTCCCATTTCACTCGCAAGTTCGATGTGTGAATAATAATTGATTATGTGCCTGTGTGATTGTCATCATTTCTAAATTAATTCTCCCATTCCACATATCTAATATATACATAATATTATTGAAAAATATTTGTAAATACTTCCCAGATAACAGGATCACAGCTTTCATATAATGACTGTTGTAAGAGAAATAGCACATTGATTTTTCAATTACTAACCTATCATTAAGAAACTGGATAAGAAATGTGTAATGTCCAATCTCAATGAGGAACTTTAATCTCTCAGCACAGGACAGGAATGTGTAGACAAACTATTGCCCAAGTTTAACAGAATAGCCGATGACATGCTGAATAGATATGTACCCTCTACAAAAGTTCATAAGGAGAGGGAATTCCATCGTATATAATCACTGTAAAGAAACTTCTACAGAAACAGAGATTAATGCAAAATAAGTGTAAAACAAAGCATAGGGCTATAGGCAGAGAGCTGCCTGATGAAATGCATTTAAGAGCCCAATGCATGATGATTCCATTGACTATCATAACAGAATATTGTCAAATGATATCTCATAAAACCCAAAGGAATTCGGGTTGTATGAAAAGGTTGTTAGTAGCACCAAAGTTAGTGTCCAGTCCCTAGAGATTCAAACAGGAACTGAAAATGAGGGTAGCAAGCAAAAGCTGAAATGCTTAACACTTTTCAAATATGAATTTAAAAAGGAAAAACTCACGAGAATTGCCCCAGTGTAATCGTCGCGCATACAAAAAGATGAATGGAACAAGTATTAGGTATAAGTGGTATTGAACAACAGCTAAAATTGTTGAAACTAAACAAAGCTGCAGGGCTTGATGGAATCCCTGCCACATTCTGTACTGAATTTGTGGCTTAGTTAGTCCTCTTAAACCTGCAATGTATTATAGATCCTGTGAAGAGAAACCGATGCCCAGTTGTTGGAAATAGGCAGAGGTCACATCTGGCTATAAGAAGGGTAGTAGAAGTGAGCCAAAAAACTACCTTCCAATATCCTGGACATTGATTTGTTGTAAAATCTTGGCACAAATTTTGTGTTCAAAGATTATGAGGTATCTTGAATAGAATGACCTACTCAATACTAACCAGCATTGGCTCCAAAAACAGTGATTGTGTGACACCCAACTGGCACTTTTCTCAGATGAAATAGTGAACGTTTTGGTTCAAGGCAGTGAGATAGCTGTATTTTTTTATTTCTGAAAAGCATTTGAATCAGTACCACACCTATGCTTCTTGCTGAAAGTTCAATCACATGGTGTATAAAGTGAAATTTGTGACTGGATTGAGGATGTTTTGTTTGAGAGAATACAGCATGTGTTTTCAGATGAAGTCATTGTCAAATGTAAAAGTAACTTCAGGTACCCCCCAAGGAAATTTTCTGGGACCCTTGCTGTTCATGTTTTATACTAATGACCTTGGAGACAATACTAATAGTTACCTCAGAATTTTTGTAGATGATGCAGTTATCTGTAATGAAATATTGTTTGAAAGAAGCAACATAAATATTCATTCAAAACTTGATATGTTTTCAAAGTGGGGCAAATATTGGAAACTTTGTTTGGATATGCAGAAATGTGAAATTGTGCACTTCACATATGAAAAAAAAATGTCACATCCTCGGACTATGACATGAATGAGTAAGAGCTGGAATCAACCAATGCATACCAATACCTGGATGAAACACAGTTTGGTACATGAAATGGGATGATCATATATGCTCAGTCAAGAGTAAACCAGGTGGTAGACTTCAGCTGATTGGTAGAACACTATGGAAGTGCAATCAAGCTACAAAGAAAATTGCTTACAAATCACTTTTGTGACCACAAACCATTTTCTTCACATTGCAACTACATTTCCAAATGTAGACCAAATCATATATCCAAAGCAACACTAATGACTGTCAGTGCAAGGAAATATAATCAATGCTATAATTATCCCAATTTTAAAACATAACAGAAAAATGCTATGTATCTGTACAATAATTTCTCTACAATTTTTGTATTTATACAGGAAAGGTATAACTACATTTAAATGTTTATTAGTGCATGTAAAACCCAAGACATATTTGCATAACTGCATTTATAGTTCTAAATGACCTCTATTAAACTACAATTCAAAGATTGATCAATTGAATTTGACTAACTTCATTAATGTCATATAAATGGCAGTTCTTATTATGTCTTCACTTATCTCCTTTATTATAAAAACTAAATACAACTAACAAAACAAAACATAATTCCAAGAACTAAAGTTATTAAAACAAAATAGTTAAAATGACTAGTAAATGTGGCATTACCAGCATTCTGTAAAGTGTCCATTTTTGTGTGCAAAGGAAAGGGAAATGCATTGTCAGTTGGTTAGAGAGGGACATGAGTGGTGGAAGCTAGTAGCTTCTTATGCTTTGATGTTTGGCTATGCTGCACAACAAATAAACTGTGGTTGATATACAGCAGTAATGAAGGGATGATATGTCTTTTGGATATAAAAAAATGAAAAACATCTTGTGTCCAGTTTAATAACTGAACAACTCGCTGCCCAACTTTTGAAAACAGCTGAAGAAACCAAAAGCAGAATGAGGCACCAACCAAATAAGTAGGAAAATCTGAATTCTTTAAATTTCATGTATTTCTCTCATCACATAACTACAAGCACTTACATCTAAAAATATGTACTATCATCATTGTCAGAAGAGCTAGCCAGCAGTCTAATACTTTTAATATACAAGAGGGGTTGAGACTAGGAAACAGAATCAGTTTTAATCCTCATGACCAGTTTCTTGAGGCTCTCATCACATTAGAAACTGAAATGCTACTCAAGATAGAATCATTGCATAATTCATTGCTTCTCAAAATTAGGGAACTTCCCTGCATCTTATTTCAGATTTTTGTTTTCCCTTTTGTTAATTCTCTTACTTTTCTAGTGTGAAATATGAAACAGATTGTATTGGCATAAGCTTAAGGGATAGATGGGAATGTATGGTTCCTCAATTTTTTCTGGAGAAAGTCAATCCCTTCAGTCACTAGCAGTGCCACTTTTTTACGTACATGTGGTACTTTGAGCCATCAATACTTATTACAATACAACTTCCATGGTTATAGTTTAGATCAAAATGAAAGTATTAGACAATTTCAAGACATGACATGGACCCATAGCATACAACATGACACCAAATATTTGGTCACTTTAGTAAGAGGTACCTTTCTGCAGTTTCTACATCGACTGTGATAGCACCTGTCCATACGCAGTACGGTTTGGAACTGACCATTAAGTGTTTTTTTAGACAGAGCTGTAAGCATATCAACATGAAGCCCAGAACTTGAGATTAATGCATCATCTTAGAAATTATAATGACTTTAAACAAACTGTAGTAATTAAAACAGTTCACAAACTTCTAAGTGCAAGAAGCTACTGACTGCTGTACAGCTACAATTTTGGATATCTTGTACTATGAAATTATGTTCTGGCTCATGAATGTGCATACTTTATTAAAAACTGTTGATAATTAAATAGATAATAACAAAGTACCTGTTTACTAAACAGCAGTAACACAAGCAGTGAAAAGAAAAATAAATCTTGCTACTTTTCAGGACCATGGGCTCCTTCAACTGTTAGGTGGCATAAAAAGGTTGGAGCAAATGAGAATTAGCAAAGCAACAAAAGACTCTGGTGTAAGGATGGAGTCTAGAACATAGAGACAGTGAAGAACAGAATTTCTGGAAAATGTGAAGCAACAACAGTTAGCAATCCTTACCACTCTCACATTGAGTGAAAGAAAATCATGTTCTTAAAGTTAACAACTTCACATCTTGCACTGCTGCTGGCCGGTTACACAGAAAAATGTTTCTGTTGCTGCTGAATTGAAGTTTCAGTTTCCTAGATATCACTGCTAAGGATATTCAACCTTTTCCATGTATTAAGCACACAGCAGCAAAAGAACTGCAACTCCTTTCCATCCACAGGACACAAATTGCTGTATTTTCTATGCTCTATTATTCACCCAGAATTATTCCGTAGAGCCCAGTATATCCAGCATCATTTGGAAGTTTTACTGCAACTAGAGAGAAAGCTCCAACTGAAGATAGCAAGCTGCAAGAACCTCCAGCAGGTAATTTCACAGGCGAAGGACATTGTCTTTCCTGTTAACAAGTTCAAGCTCTCACTTAGTAACTTAGCAACTGTGCAATCCTCGAATATTATTTCTGCAATCAAAAAATTACTGCAAAATCCATAACACAATTTTAAAAAATGAATAAATACAGGAAATCTGTCTTTTTAGTATCACCACACAGACATTATTTCTTAATTAACATTAAGTCTGATAACAACAGAAACAGAAGCAAAGCAGTGTTAATAATATTTTATCAAATGAAAATTGTGACAAATAAACCAGCAAGTCCTGAACATATTGTATCAAAACACTGTTTAATAATTGAAGTTCATACCAAATATACTGACAATACCATAAACTTAGACCATTCATGCAGACAGACAGCTTGTTGGTTGGCATGCCCATGTAGAATGCACCACAGTGGTTGCAGCTTAGCTTGTAAATCACATGACTTGTTTCACAGGTAGCCCTGCCTTTGATGGGATAGGTGACGTTAGTGAGCGGACTGGAGTAGGTGGTGGTAGGAGGATGTATGGGACAGATCTTGCATCTAGTTCTATTACAGGAGTATGAGCCATGAGGTAAGGGATTGAGAGCAGGGGTTGTGTAAGGATGGACAAGTATATTGTGTAGGTTCGGTGGACAGCGGAATACCACAGTAGGAGGGGTGGGAAGGATGGTGGGTAGGACAGTGAAGTAAGCCCTCCGTCTAAACTGCAACTCTTCACTGTCCGCCACTCCCACCATACTATCCCTCCCCCTCCCCGCCCCAGCTTCCTCCTTAAACCCACCCAGTCGGTACTCCCACCATGCACTGGTGCTACTGCTCGCAGTGTGGTTTCAGCTCTTTGAGACTGCAGGCATGTGCGCAAGTTGCGCTTTCGTGTGTGTGTGTGTGTGTGTGTGTGTGTGTGTGTGTGTGTGTGTGTCTACTGCTGACAAAGGCCTTAATGGCCGAAAGCTAAGATTATGTGAATATTTTTATTGTGCCTATCGCGACTCAGCATCTCCAGTATATGGTGAGTAGCAATTTTCCTTCTCCGCATTGTTACATTCCATCCTGGATATTCCATTGTTTTAAGGTGCAACTTTTTTCACACTGAACTACAATACTTAGGGTTTGCACCGCCTCCAGCCTCATTTGTTGCAATCTGTGACCTGTCTGTTCCTCGCAATGTGTCTGAACTTCAGTCAGTACTAGACAAGATGACATACTACATTCAGTTCATACCCAGTGCCACACAAATTGTGGCTTCATTGCATTGTTGGCATCGCAAAAATGTATCTTTTTTTGGGCTAAGACCTGTCAAGACAGATTTTGGAAACTCAAAAATGCCTTGCTTAGTGACAGATGTTTAGTGCATTCTGACCCAGCAAAACCAGTAGTTTTGCGAGTTGATGCTTGTTCCTAAGGAATCAGCGCTGTGATTTCACACAAATTGGTTAACAAGACAGACCCATTGCTTTTGCCTAAAAGCTGCTCATTCAAACTCAGTGCAGGTATTCTCATATAGAAAAAGATGCTCTCACTATTGTTTACGGTGTGACCAAATTCCTTACCTACTACAGCTAGAAAAGCACAGACAAGAAAAGATGAACAAGTCTTACAGATCACATGAGGATTGGGGGAAACGACAGTAACAGAGAAAGAGCGGGTAGGGCCAGGACTGCTCTGGATTGCCAAGCCAAGATAGCTGCAGCTCAGTCTGGGCAAGGAAGACAGAATTTTCTGCCAACCCCCAAACAGGACAGTGAAGTTAAATGATCCTTCCTTAAAGAGAGTGGTAAAAGCCTGCTTCATGAAAAAAACATAAAACTAAGTGAGATTCTGGGTAATGGTCTCCTGGCACCAGGGCAGTGAGTCACGGAAGCTATGAGTCTGCCACAGAGTGGCTAGTTTGGGACAGTCTAGCAAAATGTGGACCCCTGTCATATGGGTGCCAAAACAACAGTGGGATGGGTCCATGCTATGGAGGTAATAACCATGAGTTAGACAAGTATGGCCAATGGGGATCTTCTAAAGGTAGAAAGGTAGATTGCTTGTTAGAGGCCTGCATGGAGGACCTCCACAGATTCATAGTCTCCTTTATCACCCATAGTTAGTTTGGTGAAGTCATAATGAGCCATACCATATTCTGGGCACCTAAACGTAATGGTCTAATACCAACTGCAGGTCAGTTTCTGGAAAATTGTTCTCGAGAGTCAGTTTACTGGTAGCCTGTTTGGCCAAGTGTTCAGCAAGCTCATTCCCTAGGATCTAAATGTGGCACAGGTTCCAGATGAAGGTCACCAAGTTTACACATTGTTTGAGGCCATACAGGGAATCATGGATAACAATAACAAAGGTGTGGTGAGGGTAGCACTAGCTTGGTTTGCAAACTGCTCAGGGAGTGCAGGAATGGATATGCCCGAGAGCATGAGAGGTGGATACCAACTCTGCAGTGAAAACTTTACAGCCATCTGGCAAGCAGAGCAGTTCAGAATGTCCTGCCCAAGTATAAGCAAAGCCTAGATGACCAGTGCCCACTGAGCTGTCAGTATAGACAACTTCTGAACTCTGGGATGCATCAAGGATGGAGAATAATTTGCAGTAGGGGGCCTTAGGATGGACCATGTGTTTTGCACATTGTGATAGGTCAAGATGAAGCTGAAGCCAAGGTATGCTCTGTGGAGGTGGGTCCAGAGGAGGCATGGAAGAGGGAAGAACTGAAGTTCAGAGGATCTACCAGATGCAGATTGCAATGGTAGTCCCTCATTGGGGCTGCCATTGCCGGAGATGGATTACAGTGTCTGGGTGGTAGTCAGATGCTTAGGGGCATTGCCAATGTGGGTAGTGTAATTGGAAAGCTGTTGATGGTGCCTGATCCACAGTGGAGAAATCCCAGCATCTATGAATAAACTCTTCACAGGGCAAGTCTGACAAGCTCCTGTTGCAAGTCGAACTCCACAGTGGTTTACTGTATCCAGTATCCACATGCTGACAGCGATGCCAAACATGTGTCAGATTCCCATAACCAAGGTGGGACTGTGCCAGGGCTTTGTAAAGTTGCAGAAAGGTACTGTGATCTGCAACTCAGCTGGTGGTACTCAGGTAGCGAAGAGTATTAAGGCGCAGTCAACACTTTTGCTTAAGCTAGCATTGATGGGGGAACCCATGTTGGCCAGGAATAAAAGGCCAGTCCTAGAAAGCAATAACTCTCCACCACATTACATGTTTGGTCATTGCGGTAAAGTTCTGGTTGTGGTTGAATTGTACAACATCACAATCAACCAACAAATGTTCCAAAATGGTCCCGCAAAGTCTACGGGCACACATTGCCATGGTGATTACAACTTAAGCCAAGCAGAGAATTTTTGTGGCAGAGTGGACTGATTTTCCACATATGCATGACACTGTTACTTCATCTGTTCTATTTGGGTGTCCATACCTTGCCAAGTACAGTGTCTGTGTGCTAACTGTTTCATATGAACAATCCCCCAGTGGCCATGGTGAAGTAACTGCAACACTTTCTCCCCACCACCACCACCACCACCACCACCACCACCACCACCCACTCTTAGCTTTGGCGACCAGTACATGTGACTTGCCACTGTCATTTTGAACAAGAATCACATCTTTCTGTACAGCATGGCTATGCTGATGTGCGAAGCGTTGGTGCACTATAGTGTTCTTTATGCTATGCGAGGAATGAGGGCAAGATGTGTGAACATATTTTAGCAAAATGCTCAAATCTGAATCAACTTCCATGGCCTGTGCAATTTTCCTATAGTTCACTAGAAATGATTGAAGCAATTCAGAATCCTGAACATCAATGTGACAACAAAATGCAGCAGAAGTGTCAAATTCTGGATCAGGGGCAATTGGAAGACATGAAAGTGTGTCTTCATTACCATGTAGAGCCATCTGATGATATACAATCTCATATTGGTATTGGGACAACAACAGAGCCCATCTTTGTAATTTTTGGGCAGTTCATACAGGAGCTGGTTTTGTCAGATGAAATGAGGACTGCAAAGGCTTGTGATAAATTACCAAGAAGAATTTTCTGCCATACCAGTAATGGTGGAATTTGGTTGGCGCCATACCCAATACCCAAAGCCTCTTTTTCGATTTGTGAATAGTTACACTGAGCTTTGGACAACAATTTTGATGTGAAAGCAGTAGGCCTGTCTTTGTCACCAATTATGTGCAAAAGCACTGCACCTATTCCGTAAGAGGATGTGTCAACTTGCAATACAACTGGTTTGTCAGGATAGAAGTGAGCTAAGCATCGATCACTGAGCAATGCATCTAAGTTTTTCAAAAGTTACATGGCACCCATCTGTGCAAACGAAGGGGACATTCTTGCAACGCAATGGAGTTGCAATTTGTGCAGCATCCTGTATGATCCAAATAAAATAGTTCATTTTCTCTAAGACCGATTGCAATTCTGTGGCATTGGAAGGAACTGGCAAATCTTGTATGGGTAACAAATGTGGCTGAAGAGGATATACATGTTGACTGTTTATGGCATGACCGAGATACTTAAACTCAGTTTTCATATATATAAAAAAAAAACAAAGATAATGTGACTTACCAAATGAAAGCGCTGGCAGGTCAAAAGACACACAAACACACACACAAAATTCAAGCTTTCACAACAAACTGTTGCCTCATCAGGAAAAGGGAAGGAGAGGGAAAGACGAAAGGATGTGGGTTTTAAGGGAGAGGGTAAGGAGTCATTCCAATCCCGGGAGCGGAAAGACTTACCTTAGGGGGAAAGAAGGATGGGTATACACTCGCGCGCACACACACACACACACACACACACACACACACACACACACACACACACACACACATATCCATCCACACATATACAGACACAAGCAGACATCTCACAAGCAGACATATTTAAAGACAAAGAGTTTGAGCAGAGATGTCAGTCTAGGCGGAAGTGAAGAGGCAAAGATGATGTTGAATGACAGGTGAGGTATGAGTGGCGGCGACTTGAAATTAGTGGAGATTGAGGCCTGGTGGGTAATGGGAAGAGAGGATATATTGAAGAGCATGTTCCCATCTCCGGAGTTCGGATAGGTTGGTGTTGGTGGGAAGTATCCAGATAACCCGGACGGTGTAACACTGTGCCAAGATGTGTTGGCCGTGCACCAAGGCATGTTTAGCCACAGGGTGATCCTCTTACCAACAAACACTGTCTGCCTGTGTCCATTCATGTGAATGGACAGTTTGTTGCTGGTCATTCCCACATAGAATGCATCACAGTGTAGGCAGGTCAGTTAGTAAATCACGTGGGTGCTTTCACACGTGGCTCTGCCTTTGATCGTGTACACCTTCCGGGTTACAGGACTGGAGTAGGTGGTGGTGGGAGAGTGCATGGGACATGTTTTACACCGGGGGCGGTTACAAGGATAGGAGCCAGAGGGTAGGGAAGGTGGTTTGGGGATTTCATAGGGATGAACTAACAGGTTACGAAGGTTAGGTGGACGGCGGAAAGACACTCTTGGTGGAGTGGATTTCATGAAAGATGGATCTCATTTCAATCAAGGTAAGTCTTTCTGCTCCCGGGATTGGAATGACTCCTTACACTCACCCTTAAAACCCACATCCTTTCGTCTTTCCCTCTCCTTCCCTCTTTCCTGATGAGGCAACAGTTTGTTGCGAAAGCTTGAATTGTGTGTGTATGTTTGTGTGTCTGTCCAGCACTTTCATTACTTTAGTCCTGCATCAGATAACACATGAAACATAGCACGCAAATTTGCAATGTGTTCTTCAGGTGTGCTACAACAATGCTGTCCAAGTTAGTTTGAACAGTATGGCACTTGTGCAGTCAGCTGTTCTAAATACCATTGGAAAATGGTGGGTGCAGAAGCACTGCCAAAAGGCGAATGCATGTATTTAATTAGACCCAAATCAGTATTCACTACACACACCTTTTGAGATTCTTCATCAAGCAGTATTTGAAGATACTTGTCATGCAGATAAGTTTTTGAAAAGTAGCGAACAGTACCAAATCTGTCCACGAGTTCCTCTGGCTGTGGCAATGGATAAAAATCAATCACAGTTTGTTGGTTATCGGCAGACGTAAAGTCAACAAAGAGGCAAATGTGACCTGAAGGTTTGGGGATCAAAACCAGTGGACTTGCCCACCAACTAGCATGTATGGGCGCCATACCTCAGCAATCTTGTAATTCTTCAAGTTCAGCAGCCACATAGTTGTATAATGCAATGGGAACAGTTCTGTCCCAGAAAAATTTCAGCTGTGTGTTGTCTTTTGTAGTAATATGCACAACAAAATTGTTAGCCTTGCCTAACCCTTCAGAATAGAGTTCAGGAAATTCTTTCAACAAGCTAGCTACACTGTCTTTCTGCATTGAATAGAGTCACTGACAACAAATTGTCCTGAATTTTAAAGCTAAACAAATAAAACGAATCAAGGACAAATATGTTCTCACATTTACGCAATTGTAGAACAGTGAAAGTCACAGTTCGCATATGTGATCGATAAATGGCACACAAAGTACATTTTCCAAGAATGGGAAGGTCTTGTCCATTATAAGCTGTTAGGTGCATGCTAGTTTCAGATAGGGATGGAGAGCCTCACAGTTCATGTTACGATTCAGCAATGTAACACAAGCACCCATGTCAAACTGAAATTTCACATGTTTACCAATAAGATGCAAATGAACAGAAAGCTTGTTGGTGTGGCGTAGTTCTGAAGTAACTGCTTGTTTGATAGTTTTGCTGATGCCTGCAGTAGGTTTTGAGTACACTGCATTGATTACTTGTGAAACTAGATTTTTGTGAAGGGGCCAAATTCTTATATTTGTTCTATTGCAAACATAGAGATTGCACATGTCCTTTCTTGCCACAAGCAGGACACTGATCTTTTCAGGAGGGGCAGTCTTGGCGTTTGTGCTGTGAACAACACTGAGGGCAAGACTTAGTTCTGTTTGCCTGTGTAGCCGCAAGCTGCTTACGCAGTGTGGAGCGTTGTTTACTCCGTGTGATGAGCACAAGCTGTTGCCGAATTGGCAAACAAGGAACTCAACCCGACAAATAGCTGGCTGCTCAAATTTATCAGCCAATGGTCACCTGAATCTTACTTATCTAGTATTTGCACTGCCTGGTGAAATGATGAAATGATGGACCCGACTGTATCAAAATATGTTCTCCGAGTTTGACATCAGGCATCACGTAACATAACATCTGAAATGAAGTTTTAGCTGCTACCACATTCACTTGTTGGTCATAATAGTTAGTGAATCTGTAACCTGTTCACAAGGAAGTTCACTCTGCGTGGAATTAGGGAACAACTTCCGAGATAAATGGAACACTGCACTTCCTACCATTAGGGATGTTTCACAGTACCTGGTACATTGTAAGCAATTACGTGGCCTTCAAACTGTTGCAACCACTTGAGCCATTCACCTTCCTGTTCATGAAACTGGCAAAAAGGCAGAATAGCTATAGGTGTTGGGGTTGGAGGTGCTCGTTCTGTCAGGTGCACAGCAATGGACATTAGCTGCTGCACTGTGTCGAGCAGTGTAGACTTTTGCTTAGTCTGGAACTGAAATATCCCTCTGCCACACACCATCAGGTGGCTTGCGGAGTATGGATGTAGATGTATATGTAGATCTGCATTAGCTGCATTTCATTTAACACTGGTTGCTGTGGAAACTGAGCAGGTGGTGGGATAGATAAGGTGGGCATTTTGGAACAGAGAAATGCAAGAAACAGACAAGGCAAGCAAGAAAAATAAGTACAAAAGCAAAGAAAATATCTGCAACACCCACCTGAAAACACTGATTAGCAAGTAGCACACCTGCTAGACAAGAGAGAGAATTAAGGTGTCAGCAAACCACAAAAGAAAATTCTGTGGCCACCAGCCACTTGGTTTCCTCCCGTAACTTATTGGCAATGTTGGATCCTACCCACTTGTCTTATATGGGGTTCCTAGGAAGCTGTTTTCTCAGATTACTAGACAATATTCAAGCAAATAATATTAAGGGAATGTATTACAGTAAATTAAATTGACAATAATTTGCCTTTTCACAGTGAAGTATCGCAAGGAATTGGTGCCACGCAAATAATCAATGTCCTTCGATTTATAGAATTTCCATGCAAGTAAAAAGTATAGGTCACAAGTCATGGCTTAATTAATGGATCATGGTTCGTCTTCTAGTGGGGCACTCTAGTTCAGCTGAAGCTAGCTGGAGCAATGCTTATATTCTCTTCATAAAGGTGGTGCTCCTGCCGTGTTGTCCTAGTCAACATTCTATTGGATGAAGTCGTCTCACCGTCAGTTCAACAAAAATTTCATATCCTTCTGACAAAATCATAAAAGGTCATGCAATGCCCATAAATGGGTTCTTAATACACAATTAAGTCTGATATTTAATCTGCTGTTCATCTGAGAAAAACTAATTTAATCATTCATACAAATATTTCAAGTGCTAAACAACTTCTTCAATACATATTGTTCCTATTTCAAACCGTTTCTCTCTGAAAAAGGCTTTTGTTGCTGGGAGCCATGAAAGCCACTAGAGTGCTGGAAATTATGTTAATTTTTGTCCTTTCTTTCAAAGAAGAATTTTTTTATGAGAAGTTAAAATATTTATTTATTTATTTGTCTTAAAAGGTTAAATTAAGATCTTCGTAGAAATGCTGCTTAAATAATCTGCCCGAGTGTCACAATAGTAGATGGCTGAGTGATGCAGGCTACTGTGGGTGCAGGAGCAATGGCTAACAAATGATGGTGCAGTTGGAATGGCCCGCTAGAGTCACACCTCGTGCAGTTTTTCTCTCACTGTTGACTTTGCCACCTGCAAAGCTGTTGTATAGCCTATTATAAACACTGTCTTTTTCACTGTTGGTGGCACATTTATTCTGTCTGTCTAAATTAGTAACTGAAAGTGAGGAGTAATATTTTGCTTTACACAAGTTAATCTTTTTAATCTATTTTCTTGAATCATATGAAAATAGTAACTTTCATGTTGTGGAACCATTGAGTGATCTTCACAGGACCACAGCTTTTGTATGAATAAATATGACAATTATTGTTAGGATGCTTCTTTCTCCTACACTGAATTAGAAAACATTGAGAAAATGCTCTGCCTTCAACATTCTAGCATTTCTTAACTTCCTTTATCCCTAAATACACAGCAGTTGCAGTGGCTATAGTGGCACACTAGTGAAGTAATGTTAATCCTATAACCAACAATCATGTGTCAAGATTTTTAGCTATATGGGAACCAAACTGTAATTTGCCACAGAAAATAATTATCATGTCTACATCTACCAAGCAATGAGAACTGGGGATTGGAGAAGCAAAATAATACATTTCTACTCATCATAAAGATGACAATGAGTCACAGACAAGCACAATGAAAAGATTCTTACGATTTTTTTCTGCCGACACATTCATCAGAAACGAAAACACAGTTTCATTCACTCCAGCAAGCACACCTCATGCACATGACTGCAATCTCTGGAAGCACGTAATGAATTACCACTCTCATGTTGAACACAAGCAGCAACATGCAGGGGGGCGGGGAATAGAAATGGCTATGGCTAGCAACATACGGGTAAATGGAGGGGGTTTGCTCTGTCTGCTGCAGCATGAAGGGACTAGAGGGAGGCACGAAGACTGCCATGTGCAGTGTCAAGGGATTGTAGGGCAGGGTGTGGGCAAGACAAGTGGAAAATGAGAGAAGCAGGTAATTGGGAAGGAGAGAAGAGTAGGTGTGTTGGCACAGGATGACACACAATGAGGGTAAGAGAGTACAAACTGGGAGGAGGCATTAGGACAAAGGGGGGGGGGGGGGGGGGGAGATATTGTGGGTGGGTGGGTGGGGTTAGCGGAGGAAGGTGGTGTGTGGACTGTACCTTTTCCCTTCCTTGCTTCTCTCATTTGCTGCAGCCCCCCCTCAACACTGCCACTGCCGTATCTGGCAGTCTTCATGCCTCCATCTAGTCCCTGAACTCTCCACCAGACAGCACTCGTATCTTCCATAATTGTATCTTGCAGTCACTTCCCCTCATGCCTACACCCAACTGCTGCTCTCATTCAACATGACATACGCACACTGGCGTGAACTGACAGAATTGGCAGTTATGTGTGTGTCACATCTGCCTGTAGCTATTTATGTAGGTTATTCACTAACTAATATTCCTATATTTTTTGCTTGCTGCATATTTATTGGGCCGAGTTAGAATTCAGTTTCAGTATTGGTCACCATTCATATTACATGTATTATTTTCTATATTGTTTTTCCTCACAATGTACGGACTTGTGCCAGTATTCTGTACAGCAACTATTTTCTATTGGTAAAAGCTAACGTGCTCTGCTCATTGGGTTCATCATCAACAACAATCAATGATAGGAAGACCTACCTACTGTCCACTAACTGCTCCTACAGTTAAGATAAAATGGCTTTTCTTTGAATTTTGTCACCTGTCGTGAACATTTATGGAATCTATCTTCAGCACAGCTTTGACTGTATAAAGGTGTTCATCACTGCGCGCACACACACACACACACACACACACACACACACACACACACACACACACACACACTTCCAATGTCCACTAATTGCTATAGAATCAATTGTCAAGCAGTAACGCAACAACCTGCATTAGTAATGAAGTCAGTACTATTCACAGTCTCAGGATAATGGCTACGACAGGACACCCTCAGTGTGTCTGATTACACAGTTCAGTTTCTCCACTTCTTAATGCTTTGAGAGAACATACCAAGCATCCAAGTATATTACCACCTGTATCATTATTATGCAGTGCAAATAAAAATTTAAGGATGTTATCACTCTTCATTTCTCCATGACCAAAGGATAAATAGTTTAATCTTTGAAAGGAGCTAGTGATGGGAGATGCCGAATTCTGTTGAGCAAAACGTATTATTACTCAAATTGTAACAATATTGATTGTATCAAAGGGGAAATTCTGTCAACAAAAGAACAAAATTACAAGGAGGCAGAAAGACTGTCACTATTTACCTATAAGTTTTTTTTGTTTTTTTTTTTTGTTTTGGTGTTAGGGCGCAAAACTGCTATGGTCATTAGCGCCCGGTCCATGACTTAGGAACCAGTAAAAAATGAAAATGGAAACCAGCAGCAATGGGAACAAAACACAAAAAATAGGCGAAACTAAAAGCAGAAAGAAAGCTTAAAAATCCACTTCAGAAAGGGGTTGGTTGTCCCCAAAGTAAAAAAAAAAAAAAAAGACTTCAAATGACTGGCGTCATCTCACTGGCACTAATAAACTCGAGAACGCGATTGGCCGAGCATGAGTCATCTGCTAAAATTGACGATATATCAGGCAACAGCTGTAGATGGGCGAGTAACGGAGTAAAATAGGGGCACTCAAAAGTGTCTTACTGTCCTCAGCTGAGAGCAGTGGGGACAGAGTGGGGGAGGATCTTTGCTTAAAAGATGTCGATGGCTAAAAAGACAGTGCCCTATCCGCAATCTACTTAAAATTATCTCCTCTCGATGACACGTTCGGGAGGAAGAGGTCCAAGCACAGGTAAGAGATTTCACATCCCGCAATTTTTATGGGGAAGTGTCGACCATTGAGCATGCCATAAAAGAACAACACAACGATATAAAATGCTCTGTAGATAGGCAAAGGGAATCGATTGAATAGCTGGCCGAAGAAGAGAGACTGCGGCCTTGGCAGCTATGTCAGCCACCTCATTTCCACAGATACCAACATGTCCCGGGAGACAGAGGAATGCAACCGAGATGCCCCCCAGGTGAAAGAAGCACGGACAGTCCTGAATCTGGTGGACCAGACGGTGGACGGGGTAGAGAGCTTGGAGACTGACGAGAGAGCTGAGAGAATCTGAACAGATAACATACTGTATCCGCTGATGTTGGCGAATGTATTGGACAGCCTGGAGAACAGCGTAAAGCTCCGCAGTATAAGCCGAACACTAGTTGGGAAGCCGAAATAAATTGGGGGTGTCGCCAACAATATAGGCACTCCCTACACCTAAAGATGTTTTTGAACCATCTGTGAGCAGCAAATGCCCAATGATAAACAAGTGAAGGGGTACCATCCTTGACTAATTGACAAAGGTCAATCTGATCTGGGGACGGAGCCAAGGTGGTGCTGTACCCCAAGTTGTCAAGAAGGTTTTAGGAAAGTGGAAGGAAAGAGAATGGAGCAGTTGACGGAAGCGGACTCCCGGTGGTAGTAGGGAGGAAGGGCAGCCTGCATACCCTACATCCAAGGAGGCATCGAAAAAAATGTCATGGGCTGGATTAGCAGGCATGGAAGAGAAATTGCTAGCATAACGTCTTAGAAGGATAGATCGCCGATCGGACAGCAAAGGTTCAGCAGCCTCAGCATAAAGGCTTTCCACAGGGCTGGTGTAAAAAGCTCCAGACACTAAATGTAATCCATGGTGGTGGATAGTCGAGACGACAAAGAATAGACGGCCGAGCAGAGGAGTAAACTGTGATTCCATAGTCCAATTTCGAGTGAACTAAGGCGCGATAGAGGCAGAGAAGGACCACTCGGTCCGCTCCCCAGGAGGTACCATTCAGGACACGGATGGTGTTGAGGGATCGCAGACAGCGAGCACGAAAAATAGGAAACGTGGGAGGACCAGCACAGTTTTCTGTCAAACATAAGACCCAAGAATTTAGCGACGTCCGAAAACGGAAGGTTGACAGGTCCCAGATGTGAGGAGGGTGGAAGAAACTCCATACGTCGCCAAAAATTAACACAAACGGTCTTACTGGGAGAAAAACGGAAGCCGGTTTCGGTGCTCCAAGGATGGATGCGATCGAGACATCCTTGAAGACGACGTTCAAGAAGTATGGTCCGTTGAGAGCTGTAGTAGATCACAAAATCATCCACAAAGAGGGAGTCCGAGACATCAGAAAGGTGACAATCCATAATTGGATTTATGGCAATGGCAAACAGTACAACACTTAGCACAGAGCTCTGGGGTACTCCGTTTTCTTGGGAGAAAGTACAAGAGAGAGTAGTGTTCACCCGCACTCTGAATGTGCACTCTGCCATAAATTCGCGAAGAAAAAGGGGCAGCCGACCTCGAAAGCCCCAAGAGAACAGTGTACAGAGGATGCCTGTCCTCCAACAGGTATCGTATGCTCTCTCCAGATCAAAAAATATTGCTACTGTTTGGCGTTACCGGAGAAAATTGTTAATGATGTAAGTGGAGAGAGCAACAAGATGGTCAACTGCAGAAAAATGCTTTCAGAAACCGCATTTGGGCAGGTGTTTAAAGACTGCGGGCCACCAGCGACCAAGCTAAACGGCAATTTACCATGCGCTCCAAAACCTTACGTACACTACTCGTGAGAGAAATGTGGCGCTAGCTAGAGGGGAGATGTTTGTCCTTTCCAGGTTTCGGAACAGGAACGACGATAGCTTCCCGCCATCATCTGGGAAAAGTTCTGTCGGTTCAAATTCGATTATAAAGGCGACGGAGGTAACGCAGACTATGGGTTGATAAATGCAGCAACATTTGGATGTGGACACCATCCGGTCCTGGGGCTGAGGGACGAGAAGAAGAGTGCATGTTGGAGTCGCCGCATGGAGAAAATAGTATTATAGCTTCGAGATTTTGAGAGCAGAAAGCGAAAGGTTGCACTTCGGCTGCACGTTTCTACGGGAGAAACGCTGGTGGGTAATTTGAAGAGTTTGAAATCTCAGCAAAGTGTTGACCCAATGAGTTAGAAATTCCGACGGGGTCCACTATTGCATCATGCACAACAGTGAGCCCAGAGACTGGGGAGAAACTAGGCGCGCCAGATAACTGTCGAATTCGACTCCAAACTTCCGAGGAGGGAGTGAAGGTGTTCAATGATCTAGTAAAGAAGTCCCAGCCTGCCTTCTTGCTATCGCAGGTGACGCGACGGCATCGCGCACGGAACTGCTTATAGCGGATACAGTTGGCCAAAGTAGGATGGTGGCAGAAAACACGAAGAGCATGTCGCCGCTCACGTATTGCGCTACGGCATGCCTCGTTCCACCAAAGAACTGGGGGGGTGCCAGACAATTCGGAGGTGCATGGTATTGAACGTTCCGCAGCTGTAAGAATAACGTCTGTGATATGTGTGACCTCATCGTCAACGCTGGGATAGTGACTGTAATCTAATGTCGCTAGAGACGAAAAAAGTGTCCAATCGGCTTCGCCAAACTTACAGTGTCGCACGCGCATATATGGCAGTTGAGGCTGCAGTCTAAAGACACATGGAAAGTGGTCACTCGAGTCAGTATCATCAAGGGTGAACCATTCAAAGCACCGAGCTAGGTGGAACAGTACCGACCGAAAGGTCCAAATTAGAGAAATTTGTCGTACAGGCAGACGAAAATGTAGGGTCTGCAGTGTTGAGGCAAACTAGATCCGCTTGGTGGAAAATGTGTAGTAATAGTGAGCCACGTGGACAAGGATGTGGAGATCCCGAAATCGGGTGGTGGGCATTGAAGTCCCCAACCAGCAAATAGAGGGTGGAAGCTGACGAAGAAGATGAAGGAGATCAGCTCGGTCCATTGGTGTGGGCGATGGAATGTATACAGTACAAAGAGAAAAGGTATATCCAGAAAGGGAAAGACTGACAGCGACAAGTTGGAAGGAAGTGTTTAAGGGGATTGGGTGATAATGGAGAGTATCATGGGGAACAATCATGAGTCCTCCATTTGCTGGAGTGCCTTCAACAGAGGGGAGATCAAATCGGACATACTGAAAATGGGGGAGAACAAAGTGGTCATGGGGATGCAGCTTTGTTTCCTGAAGACAGAAGATGACCAGCGAGTAGGATCATAAGAGGATTGACAATTCATCCCGATTGGCTCGAATGCCGCAGATATTCCAGTAGATAATGGACATAGGGTGAACAGAAAATGGAAGAATGTGAGCAATATTGCCGTCAACTCAACGACTGCTCAGAGCTTGTGACTGACAACATGGAGTGGCATTCAGCTGAAGGCAGAAGATACTGATCCATAGGTTGCTCAGGAGCAGCTCCTGCCACCAGCGATCGGCCGGTCGATCGGCCTCCAGCAGTGCGCCACGGCGACACATAGGACAGCCGAGTGCAATTTCCGACAGGTGGCGCAGTAGATGAGACACGCCTTGGCGGACAAGGAGATGAACTGGGTTTCTTATTAGCCTTCTTGGGAACATGATGTTTAGATGAAAGAGGAACCGATGGTTGAGAAGTTGGGGTACATAAAAAATCTTCACGCGTAATCTCTTTTTTCGAAATCCTGGTGTCTGACTTTTGGGCTCGAGATTTAGCAGAACACGATGAAGGGTGAGCCTTACAGTGGGCAGGCGAAAGTGGTGAGGTTGAACAGGTGATCTTCATGCTGTCTGATCTGACAACTGTGGTACTAAGGGTGAGGTCACAAGTCTGAGTGGCCCCCTCATTTCTTGGCCGAGGAGAAGCAAGGACAGTGCTGTATTTTCCTGTCTGAGGCACGGTGGGCTGTCAACTGGCAAATAATTTTCGAGCAGCAAAGGTCAACACCTTTCCCTTCACTCTCATTTCCTGAATGAGTCTTTAAAAATGGGGCAATCTCGAGAGGAAGCAGTGTGGTCACCCATACAGTTGATGCAGTGAGGGGATGGAGGTGGACAAGCACCCTCATGGGCATCCTTGCCACAAGTAACACATTTGGCCAGATTCGAACAGGACTGGCTGGTGTGATTGAACCGCTGACACTGATAGCAACGCGTAGTGTTTGGGACATAAGGGCAGACAGATATTATCTCATAGCCTGCTTTGATTTTCGATGGGAGTTGAACTTTGTCAGATGTCAAGAAGACGTTGTGGGTTGGAATGGTGTTCGTGTCAACCCTTTTCACAACTCTATGAACAGCCGTAACGCCTTGTCAGACAGGTAGTACTGAATTTCTTCGTCAAACATTCCATCGAGGGAGCGTGTATTAACGACTCCACGTGATGAATTTAAAGTGCGGTGCACTTCAACCCGGACAGGGAAGGTGTGGAGCATTGAAGTACGCAGCAATTTTTGTGCCTGGAGGGCACTGACTGTTTCTAACAACAGGGTGCCATTCCGTAATTTGGAACAAGACTTTACAGGACCTGCAATTGCGTCGACACCTTTCTGAATAATGAAAGGGTTGACCGTGGAGAAGTCGTGACCTTCATCAGACTGAGAAACAGCAGGGAACTGTGGCAACGATGGAAGAACTGACTGTGGCTGAGACTCAGTGAACTTACACTTGTGAGCAGACATAGTGGAAAGTGAGGAAACCATTGCGGAAGAATCCCACATGATTACCGGCGTCTCCAATGGCGCGCTCCTCCCTTGTGGGGGTCCTCTCTGAGGGCACTCCCGCCTTAGGTGATTGTTCACACCTCAGGGCACACCTCCCAACAAACGGATGGAGGGACCAATCGGCACTTTTGGAAGGTATCATCTCGGGTAATCATCCCTCCCTGGGCCTGGCCATTACCAGGGGGTACGTACGTGTCCTACCTGTCTACCCGGGGTGGGGAATTACGCGTTAACCCATCACCGGCTACGCACAAGAATGCGTGGGTCGGCCTTCAGACACGCACAGGGAGGAAGAAAGAGAAAGGGAAAGAAAAGAAGAGAAGTCTCAAACGCCACAGCAGAGAAAAGGGTAAAGAGAAGGGGTAAGGAAAATAGAAGGACAAAGGAAGGATGAAGACATAGAAGCAAGGAAGGCAGAGAATGCGGTACATTTACGAGTGTCCGTCTCCGGACGTAGGCACAAACCATCCTCCCAGATGGGGAGAAAGGGAAGGAAAGAGCCAGGGGTGAAGGGGAGGGGGGGGGGCGAAGATGGGGGATGCGGAAAGGGAAGGTATGCAGCCAGGAAAGGAAGGAAGGCCACATTAGCTCGGGGTCCCGTGCTCGCTATGCACGTATCCACAAAAGAGTTGTGGACCCCCTGGGGGGTTACCTATAGGTGATGTTCACTGACTGAAAGTAAAAAAAATTATTCCTCTTTTTAGGTGATATTAGCAACATTCATAAGAAAGACAGAAATGTAAGTTGAAGTTTAGAAATGGAGGAATACTCTCAGAGCCCACAATCTGAGTGGCTCACCTCTTGTGCAGATATAGGAGGTCACATAAATGGGGATGTCACACAGGGAGGTGGTCAAAGACTGCAATAGAAGAAGTGTTTTGTCCAATCTCTAGTTGTGATTTTTTATAAATATATGATTTTCATGGCCCCATAAGGTGTGACCCCAAGCCTGGTGCCACAAATGTGAAACATTTTTGGCACAAACTGGTGAGTTTCCCTTTAGTTTCAATGAACAGGCAAAATCAAATTAATGCAATTTTTTCTGTAAGTAATGCTACTGTTCCAGATTCATAAATAAATAAATAAATAAATAAATAAGGGTGAAGAATGACACAAAGAATAAAATGTTAAATATAGTTTTGCATTTGGTAATTTGACACAGTTGAAGCTAGATTCAATGAAATATACCATGTAGAAAATTATGTACACAAAAATGAATATTTTAATGTGATTAACACACGACAGCTTACATGGTAATCTACAGAACTCCATACTTACATGGACTGTTTCTCCACGATGCAGTAAGTACTGAATTGTGCCAGTTGCTGCTGTATTCCACCATTCCAGTTAGGGAAGTTAAGATCTCAAATCATCACTTCAATCTGGCACTGTTAAGCTGAAGTTAACTACTCATATTCCTGTGTGAACCTGTCATTCTCTGTGACTGCATGCACCACTTTTTGAATATGCTTGTGCTGCACCATTGCCTGCATTAGCTTGCAAAGGCAGTGGTAATTAGTGATTATGTCAAGGACATAAACTTCTTGTTGGACTTTTCCATGAAGACATCTGCAAGAAACAAAATGGTCACAATTTTTAACTCTGTGTTACAATTGATGAACAGAGGCAAAAGTGCTACAGCACAAGCCGACAGTTAACATTATTTTGCATTTTTAGCACCCTCACGGAAAAGTGAGGGAGATAGCTCCAGAGTGATTTGTGTCTCCAACTGTGATCAGGGCAACACACTTGATGTACATAATTTAACATGCCTGTCAACATGCCTTAGAACATCACTTTGAGTTCAGATAAGTTGCCCATGTTCCTTTGTGGGAAGACAAGTTGTAAGCACAGGGAAACAGGTGTACACCAAAGCTGCAGCATTGTAACATTCAACCACTTTCTTGACACAAAAACAGTGATGATCTAACACTTGGTAGTTGCCACACAATGGACAACCCAACTGGTAACCAAAGCTTATGTACTGAGGCTCTCAAATACTTTGACAGGAATGTGAGAAGGAGTTGCGATATCTGCAGTGACACAGATGGTACACAGCACACATTATTGCATCTATAAATCTACAAGTTGGGCAAAATAAAACTGGTCTGAGATACACTCACAGTAGGAGTGTCACAGGATTGACCTGATGGTAATATACTGCTGTGCTCGAAGAATTGAATAAGTCACTTACAACAGCTCTGCCTGAGGACTATCAGATATTTAGTTTCCCACAATCTTCATGTGCCCTGGTACTGAGCAGATTGAATCCTACTCCCCAGTAGTTTCAGTTGAGGATGGAATGCTGGATTAACTGATTTACTGTGTTCAAATGTTGGACAGAGTGAAGATCACTCAGATTCCAATATAAAAGAAATTTAGCAATGGAAGATAGGCTCATGTGCTCCAGAGACCACAAAACTGAACTTACATATACTCTTGGTCCTCACACAAAAATGTCAGAAAATACCACATTAAAGCAGAAGCAATACCACAATCTCTGCTGTGAAGCACTGAATCTAAAATAACATTGAGTGTCTGCCGTATCCAGGGTAGCAGATGGTTAGAACACTGGATTTGGGGTTATAAATGCTCTACACAAGCTGACTCAAAGCATACACTACAGACAGATCCTTAACAGAATTGTGATTCATGGACGGTTGGAGAAATGCAGCCAGAGATGGATGAGCAACAGTATGGCATGCAGATGAAGTTGGAGGTGTGAGGAACAATGTGCTTGTTGCACCATGAGGAGCTGCCACTGGATGGTGAGTACTGGTTCCCTGACCTCAGCACAGAGATGTGCAATCAGTCTGGTCCTACAAACACCCATGGCCAGCCAAATCTCCTCATGGGGGAATGTGCCAACTATCTTCGAAGATGAGGCCTCAACAATCAATACACGGTACACACAGTCGAGCCACAAAAGCATAAGGCCAGATAAATCTCGAACAGACCTGCCCTGTCCACTGTCTAAGAACTTGGCTAAGGCACTTGATGATATTCAGTACCTAGAGTGTTCTGGTTTGTAGACTTCTGAGGTGCAGCAACTGTGACAATAGGAGTAGAAAATGAGGTCCAGGAAAATCAACGAGTCTCTAAAATGTAGGATGGTGTCCCTCATATGCAAGACAGGTAAAATAAAAATGGAAAAAAAAGAAGCACACACACATTCACACTCACTCGCATCAAATAGAAAGCCCATCTTTGCAGCCCACCCCTCTATAAGACTGCTACAGATGTGTGTGTGTTCCCACATTTGAGGAGGAACAGAAAACATCAAAATTGTCTACAATTAAGGAGCAGTGTACAGAACACATTATCGTAGATGTGATACTGTTTGTGGCTACGGCAAAGAGGGTTCACACTTTAAACACTGTCCAGGGAGACACCACTCTGATAATAATGATCTGGCAGCGATTTACTGACTTGGATCCTTGGAAATGGCTGAGACAGGATAGACCACATAAAGATGGGGAGGTAGACACAAAATCCCTACTGATGCAGTTGCGCAAAATACAGTGTTTCCAAGCAGTATCTTACACCTTACTGATATAATTTTTTTTTTTTGTTTTAGGGCGCAAAACTGCTATGGTCATTAGCGCCCGGTCCCTGACTTAGGAAACAGTAAAAAACCTAAAATGGAACCCAGCAGCAATGGGAACTAAAAGTCATAAAATTGGAGAAACTAAATGCAGAAGGAACGCTTAAAAATCGACTACAGGAAGGGGTTGGTTGTCCCCAAAAAAAGCTCCAAATGACTGACGTCATTTCACTGGCACTAAAACTCGAGAACGCGATCGGCTGAGCGCGTGTCATCTGCTAATATCGACGATATATCAGGCGACAGCTGTAGATGGGAGCGTAACGGATTAAAATAGGGGCACTCAATTAAAAGGTGTCTTACCGTCCACAGCTGAGAGCAGTGGGGACAGAGTGGGGGACGATCACCGCTTAAAAGATGTTGATAGCTAAAAAGACAGTGCCCTATCCGGAGTCTAGTTAAATTTACCTCCTCCCAAAGACACGTTCAGGAGGAAGAGGTCCAAGCACAAGGAAGAGCTTTCACGTCCCGCAATTTATTATGGGGAAGTGTCGACCAATGGGCGTGCCATAAAAGAACAACTCGACGACATAAAACGCTCCGTAGATCGGCGAAGGGAATCGATTGAATAGCTGGCCGAAGAAGAGAGACTGCAGCCTTGGCTGCAATATCGTCCGCCTCATTTCCACAGATACCAGCGTGTCCCGGGAGCCACAGGAACGCCACCGAGACGCCCCCCAGGTGGAGCAAGCGCAGACAGTCCTGAATCCAGTGGACCAGAGGGTGCACAGGGTAAAGAGCTTGGAGACTGAGGAGAGAGCTGAGAGAATCTGAGCAGATAACATACTGTATCCGCTGATGGCGGCGGATGTAGTGGACAGCCTGGAGAATAGCGTAAAGCTCTGCAGTATAAACCGAACACTGGTCGGGAAGCCGAAAGTGATTTGGGGTGTCACCAACAATATAGGCACTCCCTACATCTAACGATGTTTTCGAGCCATCGGTGCGAATAAATGTGGCTTCCATCATTTGTGCACATAGAGCAGCAAATGCCCGACGATGAACAAGTGAAGGGGTACCATCCTTGGGAAATCGACAAAGGTCACGGAGCAGGCAGATCTGGGGACAGAGCCAAAGCGGTGCTGTACCCCAACTTGTCAAGATGGTTTTAGGAAAGCGGAATGAAAGAGAATGGAGCAGTTGACAGAAGCGGACTCCCTATGGTAGTAGGGAGGAGGGGCGGCCTTCATACCCTACATCATAGGAGGCGTCGAAAAAAATGTCATGGCCTGGATTAGCAGGCATGGAAGACAGATGGCTAGCATAACGACTCAGAAGGACTGCTCGCCGATTAAACAGCGTAGGTTCAGCAGTCTCAGCGTAAAGGCTTTCCACAGGGCTGGTGTAAAAAGCTCCAGACACTAAATGTAATCCACGGTGGTGGATAGTCGAGACGACGAAGAATAGACGGCCGAGCAGAGGAGTAGACTATGCTTCCATAATCCAATTTCGAGCGCACTAAGGTGCGATAGAGTCGGAGAAGGACCACTCGGTCCGCTCCCCAGGAGGTACCATTCAGGACACGGAGGGTGTTGAGGGATCGCAGACAGCGAGCGCGAAAGATAGGAAGCGTGGGAGGACCAGCACAGTTTTCTGTCAAACATAAGCCCCAAGAATTTAGCGACGTCTGAAAACGGAAGGTTGACAGGTCCTAGATGTGAGGTGGGTGGAAGAAACTCCAAAAATTAACACAAACGGTCTTACTGGGAGAAAAACGGAAGCCGGTTTCGATGCTCAAAGAGTGGAGGCAATCGAGACATCCTTGAAGACGACGCTCTAGAAGGTTGGTCCGTTGAGAGCTGTAGTAGATCGCAAAATCGTCCACAAAGAGAGAGTCCAAGGCATCAAGAAGGAGACAATCCATAATTGGAGTTATGGCAATGGCAAACAGTACAACACTCAGCATGGAGCCCTGGGGTACCGCGTTTTCTTGGGAGAAGGTACGGGAGAGAGTAATGTTCACCCGCACGCTAAATGTGGTCTCTGCCATAAATTCGCGAAGAAAAAGGGGTAGCCGACCTCGAAACCCCCAAGAGAACAGTGTGCGGAGAATGCCTATCTTCCAACAGGTATCGTATGCTCTCTCCAGATCAAAAAATATTGCTACTGTTTGGCGTTTCTGGAGAAAATAGTTCTTGATATAAGTGGAGAGAGCAACAAGATGGTCAACTGCAGAACGATGCTTTCGGAATCCGCGTATGGCAGGTGTTAAAAGACTGCGGGATTCCAGCCTCCAAGCTAATCGGTAATTCAACATACGCTCCAAAACCTTACATACACTACTCGTGAGAGAAATGGTGCGATAGCTAGAGGGGAGATGTTTGTCCTTTCCAGGTTTCGGAACAGGAACGACGATAGCTTCCCGCCATCGTCTGGGAAAAGTACTGTCGGTCCAAATTCGATTTTAAAGGCGAAGGAGGTAACGCAGACTATGGGTTGATAAATGCAGCAACATTTGGACGTGGATACCATCGGGTCCTGGGGCGGAGGAGCGAGAAGAAGAGAGCTCATGTTGGAGTTCCTGCATGGAGAAAACAGTATTGTAGCTTTCGCGATTTTGAGAGGAGAAAGCGAAAGGTTGCACTTCCGCTGCACGTTTCTTCGAGAGAAACGCTGGCGGGTAATTTGAAGAGCTCGAAATCTCAGCAAAGCGCTGACTCAATGAGTTACAAATTGCGACAGAGTCCACTAATGTATCATGCGCGACTGTGAGCCCAGAGACCGGGGAGTAACTAGGCGCGCCTTAGAACCTTTGAAGCCGACTCCAAACTTCCGAGGAGGTGTTAAATAAGCTAATAAAGAATTTCCAGCTTGCCTTCTTGCTATCGCGAATGACACGACGGCTTCACGCACGGAACTGCTTATAGCGGATACAGTTGGCCAATGTAGGATGGTGGCAGAAAACGCGAACAGCACGTCTCCGCTCACGTAATGCGTCACGACATGCCTCGTTCCACCAAGTAACTGGGGGGTGCCGGGGCAATTCGGAGGTGCGTGGTATTGAGCGTTCCGCAGCTGTAAGAATAATGTCTGTAATATGTGTGACCTCATCGTCGACGCTGGGAAAGTGACTGTCATCGAATGTCGCTAGAGACGAAAAAAGTGTCCAATCGGCTTGGGCAAACTTCCAGTGTCACGGGCGCATATATGTCAGTTGAGGCTGCAGTCTAAGGACACATGGAAAGTGGTCACTCGAGTGTGTATCATCAAGGGCGAACCATTCAAAGCGCCGAGCTAGCGGAACAGTACCGACCGCAAGGTCCAAATGAGAGAAATTTTGTCGTGGAGGCAGCGAAAACTATAGGGACCCCAGTGTTGAGACAAACTAGATCCACTTGGTGGAAGACGTCTAGCAATAGTGAGCCACGTGGACAAGGATGTGGAGATCCCCAAAGCGGGTGGTGGGCATTGAAGTCCCCAACCAGCAAATAGTGGGGTGGAAGCTGACCAAGAAGATGAAGGAGATCAGCTCGTGCCATTGGTGTGGACTATGGAATGTATACAGTACAAGGAGAGAACGTGTATCCAGAAAGGAAAGACGGACGGCGACAGCTTGGAAGGAAGTGTTTAAGGGGATTGACTGATAATGGAATCATGGAGAAGAATCGCAAGTCCTCCGTGGGCTGGAGTGCCTTCAACAGAGGGGAGATCATATCGGACGGACTGAAAATGAGGGAGAACAAAGCGGTCATGGGGACACAGCTTTGTTTCCTGAAGACATAAGATGACCGGCGAGTAGGATCATAAGGTGATCGACAATTCATCTCGATTGGCTCGAATGCCGTGGATATTCCAGTGGATAATGAACATAGGGTGAACAGAAAATGGAGGAATGTGACCAAAGTTGCTGTCATCTCAACGACTGCTCAGAGCTTGCGACCGACAGCATGGAATGGCATTCAGCCGAAGGCAGAAGATCCCGATCCATAGGTTGTTCAGGAGTAGCACCTGCCACCAGCGATGGGCCGGTTGATCGGCCGCCAGTAGTGCGCCTCGGCGACACAGAAGACGGCAGAGTGCAATTTCCGACAGGTGGTGCTGTAGATAGGACACGCCTTGGCGGAGAAGGAGATGAACTGGGTTTCTTTGTAGCCTTCTTGGAATTATGATGTTTAGAAGAAGGAATAACCGATGGTTGTGAAGTTGGGGTACATAAAAAATCTTCTCGCGTAAGCTCTTTTTTTGAAGTCGTGGTGTCTGACTTTTGGGCTCAAGATTTAGCAGAACCCGATGAAGGGTGGGCCATAGAGTGGGCCGGCGAAAGTGGTGAGGTTGAACGGGCGACCTTTGCGCTGGACGATCTGACAACCATGGTACTAAAGGTGAAGTCGCAAGTCTGTGTGGCCGCCTCCTTTGTTGGCCGAGGAAAAGGAAGGACAGTGGTGTATTTTCCTGTCTGAGGCACGGTGGGCTCTCGACTGGCGAATAATTTTCGAGCAGCAAAGGTCAACACCTTTCCCTTCACTCTGATTTCCTGGATGAGCTTTTCGTCTTGAAAAACGGGGCAATCTCGAGAGGAAGCAGTGTGGTCACCCATACAGTTGATGCAGCGAGGGGATGGAGGTGGAGAAGCACCCTCATGGGCATCCTTGCCACACGTAACACATTTGGCCGGATTGGAACAGGACTGGCGGGTGTGATTGAACCGCTGACACCGATAGCAAAGCGTAGGGTTTGGGACGTAAGGGCGAATGGTAATTATCTTATAGCCTGCTTTGATTTTCGATGGCAGTTGAACGTTGTCAAATGTCAAGAAGACAGTGCAGGTTCGAATGAGGTTCATGTCAACCCTTTTCATAACTCTATGAACAGCCGTTACGCCGTGGTCAGACAGGTAGTGCTGAATTTCTTCGTCAGACAATCCTTTAAGGGAGCGTGTATAAACGACTCCACGTGATGAATTTAAAGTGCGGTGCGCTTCAACCCGGACAGGGAAGGTGTGGAGCATTGAAGTACGCAGCAATTTTTGTGCCTGGAGGGCACTGACTGTTTCTAACAACAAGGTGCCATTCCGTAATTTGGAACAAGACTTTACAGGACCTGCAATTGCGTCGACACCTTTCTGAATAATTTAAGGATTGACCGTGGAGAAGTCGTGACCTTCGTCAGACCGAGAAACAGCAAGGAACTGTGGCAACGATGGAAGAACTGACTGTGGCTGAGACTCAGTGAACTTACGCTTGTGAGCAGACATAGTGGAAGGTGAGGAAACCATTGCAGAAGATTCACCATGATTACCGGCATCTCCGATGGCGCGCTCCTTCCTTGTGGGGGTCTTCTCTGAGGGCACTCCCGCCTTAGGTGATTGTTCACACCTCAGGGCACACCTCCCGACAAACGGATGGAGGGACCAATCGGCACTTTCGGAAGGTATCAGCTCGGGTATTTTTTTTTTTTTTTTTTTTTTTTTTTTTTTTTTTTTTTTTTTTTGTGGTTTTAGGGCGCACAACTTCAATGGTCATTAGCGCCCTAACTACTCTAAGAATGCACCGCGAGGCACAAGTTGACCACAACAACTAAAAGGGAAAACACGATAAAAGACAGACTGACAGGCATAGGATTAAAAAACAGCATCATCAAATGTCCTTAGCGAGGTTTGTCAAATTGATAAAACGAAGAACACGAGCAGCTGCTCGTAGGTCATCCCCTAAAATTGCATCGAAGGTATTTGGCAGGTTAAGATCGAGGCGCAGTGTGTTAAGATCTGGACAGGACATTAAAATGTGTCTAACCGTCAGCAAGTGCCCACATGGGCAGAACGGCGCCGGCGCAGCCGTCAGCAGATGGCGATGGCTGAACCGGCAGTGTCCAATTCTTAACCGGGCTAAAACGACCTCCTCCCGCCGAGAAGGGCGTGAGGAGGACGTCCAAGCCACGGGAAGAGGTTTTAAGGCCCGAAGCTTGTTGTCGGTAAGTGCAGCCCAATCGGCATGCCACAGAGATAGGATGCGCCGACAAATCACCCTGCTAAAATCGGACGAAGGGACGCAACAAGAAGCTGTCCGAGGCTGGAGGACCGCAGCCCTGGCCGCGGCATCTGCAGCTTCGTTCCCAGGGATACCGACATGGCCAGGAACCCACATAAAGCTAACTGGAGAACCGACGTCCACCAGCTGCTGAAGAGAGCGTTGGATCCGGTGTACGAAAGGGTGAACCGGGAACGGATCACTGAGGCTCTGGATGGCGCTCAGGGAATCTGAGCAGATGACATAAGCAGAATGTCGGTGGCGGCAGATGTAAAGAACAGCCTGGTAGAGGGCAAAGAGCTCAGCTGTGAAGACCGAACAATGGCCATGGAGCCGGTATTTGAAACTTTGTGCCTCGACAATAAAGGAACACCCACCCCGTCATTGGTCTTAGAGCCATCTGTATAAATGAAAGTCATGTCGATGAACTTTGAACGAAGTTCCAGAAAACGGGAGTGGTAGACCGAACCGGGGGTGACCTCTTTTGGGAGCGAGCTGAGGTCAAGGTGAACGCGGACCTGAGCCTGTAGCCAAGGTGGCGTGCGGCTCTCGCCCACTCGAAAGGTTGCAGGGAGTGAAAAATTAAGGTGTTGAAGGAGGCGACGAAAGCGAACTCCAGGAGGTAGCAGGGCAGAGACATACAACCCGTATTGACGGTCAAGAGAGTCGTCAAAAAAGGAACAATAAGACGGATGGTCGGGCATTGACAGTAGCCGACAGGCATACCGACAAAGCAGTATATCGCGCCGGTAGGTGAGTGGCAATTCGCCAGCGTCAGCATGAAGACTCTCTACGGGACTGGTATAAAATGCTCCGATCGCAAGTCGTAAACCCCGATGTTGTATGGAGTTGAGGTGGCGTAAGATGGATGGCCGTGCAGAGGAGTATACGAAGCTCCCATAATCCAGCTTGGAGCGGACGATCGACCGATATAGACGAAGTAGGACGGTTCGATCCGCTCCCCACGACAGACCACTGAGAACACGGAGGACATTTAAAGAACGGGTACAACGGGCGGCCAAATATGACACATGTGGAGACCAGCTAAGTTTCCTGTCAAATGTAAGGCCTAAAAATTTGGTTGTCTCCACGATTGGGAGAGCAACGGGACCGAGTCGTAAGGACGGTGGGAGAAACTCTTTGTAGCGCCAGAAGTTAATACAGACCGTCTTCTCGGCAGAAAAACGGAAGCCATTGGCGACACTCCAGGAGTAAAGACGGTCAAGAGAACGCTGAAGACAGCGCTCCAGGACACGTGTACACTGCGCGCTGCAATAGATGGTAAAATCGTCCTCAAAAAGGGAGCCTGATACATCAGCTGGGAGGCAATCCATTATTGGATTGATCGCGATGGCGAAGAGAGCGACGCTCAAAACTGAGCCCTGTGGCACCCCATTCTCCTGGCGAAAGGTGTCGGACAGGACAGAACCCACACGTACCCTGAACTGTCGATCCATTAAAAAGGAACGAATAAAAAGAGGGAGGCGACCGCGAAGGCCACATTTATGCATGGTGCGGAGAATGCCCGCCTTCCAACAGGTGTCGTAAGCCTTCTCCAAATCAAAGAACACAGCCGCGGTCGGGCGCTTCCGCAAGAAGTTATTCATAATGAAGGTCGACAAGGTAACCAGATGGTCAACAGCAGAGCGGCGCCTACGAAATCCACATTGTACATTGGTAAGTAGGCGTCGAGACTCGAGCAGCCAAACCAATCGAGAGTTAACCATTCGCTCCATCACTTTACCGAGACAGCTGGTAAGCGAGATAGGTCGATAACTGGAAGGCAAGTGCTTGTCCTTCCCCAGCTTAGGAATCGGTACAACAATAGACTCGCGCCAGCATGCGGGAACATGTCCCTCAATCCAGATGCGATTGTATGCACGAAGAAGAAAACCTTTACCCGCAGGAGAAAGGTTCTTCAGCATCTGAATATGAATAGAATCTGGCCCTGGAGCAGAGGACCGTGATCGGCCAAGTGCGTTTTCGAGTTCCCGCATGGTGAATGGATCATTATAACTTTCACAATTCGAGGAGCGGAAGTTAGGTGGCCTAGCCTCCTCTGCCTGTTTGCGGGGGAGGAAGGCAGGGTGGTAATGAGCGGAGCTCGAAACCTCTGCGAAAAAGCGGCCGAAGGCATTGGAGACAGCCTCAGGGGCCACAAGGACGTCATTCGCGACCTTCAAGCCAGAAACTGGTGAGTGGACCTTAGTGCCAGATAGCCGGCGCAGGCTACCCCAGACAACAGAAGAAGGAGTAAAACTGTTGAAGGTGCTTGTAAAAGCAGCCCAGCTGGCTTTCTTGCTTTCTTTGATAATACGACGACACTGAGCACGTAATCGTTTATAATTGATACAATTCGCCACTGTAGGGTGGCGTTTAAATGTGCGTAAAGCACGTCGACGAGCACGTAAAGCGTCTCTACATGCTGCGGTCCACCAGGGGACCGGTACGCGACGTGGAGAAGAAGGAGGGTGAGGGATGGAATATTCAGCAGAAGCGAGAATGACTTCCGTGAGGTGTGCGACCTGACGATCGCAGCTTGTAAAGGTTTGATCCTGAAAGGTCGCCCTGGAAGAGAAGAGCCCCCAGTCTGCCTTGGAGATGGTCCAATTAGAGAAGCACGGAGAGGGGGTATGCTGCAGGAGATGGATAACACACGGGAAGTGGTCGCTCGAATATGTATCAGAAAGTGCATACCACTCAAACCGGCGTGCAAGTTGGGGAGTACATATAGAGAGGTCTAAATGGGAATAGGTGTGAGATGTGTCCGAAAGAAAAGTTGGGGCGCCAGTATTGAGGCAGACAAGATCGAGCTGGTTGAAAAGGTCTGCTAACAAGGAGCCACTCGGGCAGGATGCTGGAGAGCCCCAAAGGGGATGATGGGCATTGAAGTCTCCAGTTAACAAAAATGGTGCGGGTAGCTGAGCAGTAAGTTGCATCACGTCTGCCCTGGTAACGGCAGATGACGATGGAGAGTAAACGGTACAAAAGGAAAACGTAAAAGTGGGGAGAGTAATGCGGATGGCAACTGCCTGCAGGCCGGTGTGCAACGAGATGGGATCGTAGTAAATATCATCCCGGACCAGCAACATAACCCCTCCATGAGCTGGGATACCTACCACAGGGGGTAGGTCAAAACGCACAGAGGTGTAGTGTGCCAAGGCAATTTGATCGCATGGGCGTAGCTTCGTTTCCTGGAGGGCTACGACGAGCGGACGGTGCAAGCGGAGCAGCAACTTCAATATTGCGAATATTCCAGTGAATAAGTGCCATCGTAAGAAAAGGAAGATGAGAGAAGTGGTCACCTCGAAGGCCGCTTAGGGCCTGGCTTCGAGCGAGCACTGCCGCCGCTATCAGTAGGCGGACAGTCATCGTCCATTGGGTCTATAGGGTCATCGGCCATCTCGGGAGGATGGCCGGGAGGGGGAGCTTCCTCCGCCAGTGAACGGCCAGATGTACGGCTACCAGCGGTGCGGCCAGGCGAAACGGATGACGGCCTGGGGCGGCAACCGCTGGGTGGCGCAGGAGAAGAAATGCGCCGTGGCGGAGAAGGAGAACTGTGCTTCCTATGCGCCTTTTTGGAAGGACGTGTAGTGGAAGTACCGGTCGGAGGCTGGGAGGTCGAGGTACGGAGGAAGTCTGCACGGGATGGTTCCTTCTTGAAGGCCCGTGCATCTGACTTCGATGTCTTCGTCTTAGCAGAAGCTGAGGAAGGTGCTCGTGTCTGTGGGGTGATGGGAGGAAGAGGAGACGTCGACCGCGCGATCTTAGCACTGGCCGAATGGACGACCGTGGTGCTGAAGGTCAGATCGCATGTCTGGGTTGCTACCTCCCGGGTAGTCCGAGGAGAGGCGAGGACAGTACTGTATTTCTCCGCTGGGAGCAGCGTGGGCTTCCTACTAGCCAATAGCTTGCGAGCAGCCGAGGTGGACACTTTCTCTTTGACCCGAATTTCTTGGATACAGCGTTCTTCCTTATAGACAGGACAGTCGCGGGAGGATGCGGCATGGTCACCCTGACAGTTCACACAACGAGGAGACGGAGGTGGACAGTCACCCTCATGGGCATCCCTGCCACAAGTGACACATTTAGCCGCATTGGAACAAGACTGTCGAGTGTGATTGAAATGCTGACACTGGTAGCAGCGCGTAGGTGTCGGGACATAGGGGCGAACAGAAATAACCTCGTAGCCCGCCTTGATGCGCGATGGCAGCTTAACACTATCGAAGGTCAAGAAAATTGTCCGGGTCGGTACGAGGTCATTGTTGACCTTTTTCATGACCCTATGGACAGCCGTCACGCCCTGCTCAGCGAGGAATGATTGAAGCTCCTCGTCAGTCAATCCGTCGAGGGAGCTAGTATAGACTACACCTCGAGACGAATTCAAAGTTCTGTGGGCCTCCACCCGGACAGGGAACGTGTACAGGAGGGTGGCCCGAAGCAGTTTTTGTGCCTGAAAGGCACTCTCAGTTTCTAGTAATAAGGTGCCGTTACGCAACCTTGTACAAGATTTGACAGATCCGGCTATGGCATCTACGCCCTTCTGAATAACGAAAGGGTTGACAGAGGAAAAATCCTTTCCGGCCTCAGATCGAGAAACTACGAGGAACTGTGGGGCAGGCGGTAGTACTTTTGTCACTGTTGGCTGGTCACGTTTCCGTTTTTGGGTCGAAGTCGAAAGAGATGGAGTAGAATCCATTGCGGAGGAATCCCCCATGATTGCCAGCGTCTCCGATGGCGCGCTCCTTCCTTGTGGGGACCCTCTCAGAGGGCACTCCCGCCTTAGGTGAATGTTTACACCTCAGGTCACACCTCCCGAGAAACAGACGGAGGGACCAATCGGCATGGTCAGAAGGTATCAGCTCAGGCAATGACCCCTCCCCGGGCCTGGCCTTTACCAGGGGGTACGCGCGTGCCTTACATGTCTACCCAGGGCGGGGACTTACGCGTTACCCCGTCACCGGCTACGCGTGCGAACGCATGGGTCGGCCTTCAGGCACGCACAGGGAGGAAGGAAGAAGAGGAAAAAGAAGAGAGAGAGGGAGAAAGAGGACAGACTGTCTCAAACGCCGAGGCGGAGACCAGAGAAGGCAAGGAGAAGAAGGCAATGAGAAGGCAAGGAGAAGAAGGCAATGAGAAGGCAAGGAGAAGAAGGCAATGAGAAGGCAAGGAGAAGAAGGCAATGAGAAGGCAAGGAGAAAAAGGCAATGAGAAGGCAAGGAGAAAAAGGCAATGAGAAGGCAAGGAGAAAGAGGCAATGAGAAGGCAAGGAGAAAAAGGCAATGAGAAAGCAAGGAGAAAAAGGCAATGAGAAGGCAAGGAGAAAAAGGCAATGAGAAGGCAAGGAGAAAAAGGCAATGAGAAGGCAAGGAGAAAAAGGCAATGAGAAGGTAAGGAGAAGTCAAGGGAAAGAGTAAGGAAGATAGTGAGGTGGAGAAGAGCAAAGAAAGGAACCAACAAAAGGAAGGAAGAAACGAGAAGTGAAAAACCAAAAGGACCACGATGATAGGTCGTGGAACCATCCGTCTCCGGACGCAGGCGCTAACTACCCCCGTGAGGGGGATGGACTCCTTTTAGCCGCCTCTTACGACAGGCAGGAACACCGCGGGCCTATTGTAATCCCCGGACCCGCAGGGGGGTCAGCTCGGGTAATCACCCATCCCTGGGCCTGGCCGTTACCAGGGGGTACGTACATGTCCTACCTGTCTACCCGGGGTGGGGAATTACGCGTTAACCCATCACCGGCTACACACAAAAATGCGTGGTTCGGCCTTCAGACAAGCACAGGGAGGAAGAAAGAGAAAGAGAAAGAAAAGAAGTCTCAAATGCCGCAGCAGAGAAAAGGGTAAAGAGAAGAGCTAAGGAAAAGAGAAGGACAAAGGAAGGATGAAGACATAGAAGCAAGGAAGGCAGAGAATGCGGTACATTTACGAGCGTCCGTCTCCGGACGTAGGCACAAACCATCCTCCCAGACGGGGAGGAAGGGAAGGAAAGACCCAGAGGTGAGGGGGAGTGAGGGTGAAGATGGGGGATGGGGCAGGATGCGGAAAGGGAAGGTATGCAGCCTGGAAAGGAAGGAAGGCCATATTAGCTCGGGGTCCCGTGCTTGCTACACATGTATCCACAAAAGAGTTGTGGACCCCCTGGGGGGGCCCTTACTGATATTGAAGAATATGTCAATAGAGTGATGTTTACGTAGGAAGGACTATTGAATAGCTGCCTTTAACAGTGTCAGTTGGTCCATGGTTCACCAAAATCTATGGAAGCCACAGTGAGAGAGGCTAAGGGGAACCCTGTTCTCTATAAACCAGACCATATGACATTTAAACTTTCACTCTAGTGTCTTTCCTAGACAGTTCGTTAAGGCAATACTCTGATAACTACTGGGACAGGTGTGATCCATTCCTCGTTTCAAAAGAGGTATCAAAAGTGCCTTCTCCAGGGAATTGGGGAAGTTGCCACTCTGCCATATTGGAGTAAAATATTCGATGTGGATTTCCATTGATGCTGTTGGAAAATCTTGAAGCAAACTATACCAGATTTGGTTGTGACTGGGTGCAGTTGCCCAAGTCTCAGACATTACTGATTCCAGCAGCCACATGGAGATAGTGTAGTTGTAAGGCTCGTAACTTTTGGATCTCAAGACTAATTTTCCTGTCTCTACAGATGCACTGTACTGATAAAATAACAGATCCTGGCTAGCAGTGGCAGCAGTTTTTGCAAAATGTTCTCCCAGTATCTGAGCCATATATGCAGGTGGTGTTTGGAGACACTTCTGTTTCAGTACTGCCACTATTGGTAAATGATTGTGTGTATGTGAAATCATATAGATGCCTTCCTATACTTTCATAGAACAAGTGGAATGATGTATAGAGTCCTGGAATGCTTGCCATGACATTTCCTTGCCCTCCTTAATTATTAATCAAGCCTCAGTTACTGCAACTTGTCAGACTATGACGTTGTCTGCTATAGGGAAGTATTTAATTTGACAATGAGCTTGTAATATCTCTTTATATTCTACTAATTATCCCTGCACAATTTTATGAGTGAATTATGTTTCCTACTTGACCATCTATATACTTTCAGAATCGATGCACAAAGTAGTACAGTACTATTGCTATTCCGCGAGCGCATCATTACTCTTTGTAACATTCTCTCTGGTGTGTGTTGAGAGGACTTCTAGGATCTTCTCCATGCTGAATAGCCACATTGAATAATTGTAATTTTGCTATCGAGATTACTGGAAGAATGAGATCTGAAATATATTGCATGCTAATCAAGAGAATATATACTGAGCATTTACATCAAAGGTGTGTAAGGAATTTAATTATATATGCATTCTCTAATCAAAATTTGCACGGATGTGTCATTTTGCTGGTAATCAGAAGGGAACTTCCGATGAGTTGGAAATGAACCTGCAGTTATTAGATCCAAGAGCTCCATTATTTAATTGGATAACTAAACTCTACCAAAGCAAACTTTCCACTTGCTCTGAGGTTTCCCGACTGACTACACAATGCAAGAAAACCAAGACATTTTATTTACACAGGATTGCAGATCGCTTTGAATCATCAAGGCTGCAGACATGGAGAGTCATCGTCTGATTCTGATTAAGCAAGTAAAGCTTAATTATAACTTTCCTGAGCGACTGTGATATGGCTGCTCATGAATGAGATAATGAATAAAATACTAATAACTAACTTTCCTCCTCACCAGCAACCAGTATAAACACAATAATAATCATATTGGCGCCAATGTGAAAGGTATCTTTCATTGTTCTATAACACACGTATTTTCTGTTTCATGGTATTCTACGAGAACGAGCTGGAACTAAGCTGCAGAGATATTCTGTGCCGACGGGGAAGTGTTGCCGGCAGCAAAGGTTGCCGGCAGCAAAGGTTGCCGGCAGCAAAGGTTGCCGGCAGCAAAGGTTGCCGGCAGCAAAGGTTGCCGGCAGCAAAGGTTGCCGGCAGCAAAGGTTGCCGGCAGCAAAGGTTGCCGGCAGCAAAGGTTGCCGGCAGCAAAGGTTGCCGACAGGAAAGGTTGCCGACAGGAAAGGTTGCCGACAGGAAAGGTTGCCGACAGGAAAGGTTGCCGACAGGAAAGGTTGCCGACAGGAAAGGTTGCCGACAGGAAAGGTTGCCGACAGGAAAGGTTGCCGACAGGAAAGGTTGCCGACAGGAAAGGTTGCCGACAGGAAAGGTTCACTTCTTTGACTCGAATGAAACTGGTAACTATGTAATGTCTCTTTTTTTAAATTTTGATGTCAAATGTAAGTGCCAGGATCAACAGTGATCCTTTTGCCATTTTACTGAGGCTCAATTAAATTCACAATGTGTCTCAATTTATTTAAAAATCAATCTGCTCCAAGTTAAGTTGCCAAAGGGAAAGTTTTGTCTGTATGCATAAAACTATATACAGAAGTAGTAGTCAGAATATGAAAGCAGATGCAGCAGACAAAGATCATTACTCTAATAGAATAAGAGAGAATTAATGTTTAATGATCAGCTAATAATTCTTGGTCATAAAATTACAAATCTGCTAGGAAAATAACTTTAATTGGTCAGTGGAATGCATGTTACATTTAAATTATGTCACATATCAAGGTAGAACTTGGTCATTTCAGCTGTCTGTGGGAAAAACACACACACACACACACACACACACACACACACACACACACAAATGGTTCATAGAAAATACACGTTAGCATGGATATCCTAATATATCACAGTATCACTTATTAGGACTTGCTATCTGGTAACTGGCTTCATCCATATATTTCTGTTAAGAGGTTTGTCAACTTTGTGAAGTGATCTGGTGATCTAATTGTAATTATACTCAGTGGGCAGCTTATCTCACATGTGTGAGAGACAAGTCAAGTGAAAACTGTGTCCGCATCGTCTGTTTTTTTACCCCGTTCCACATATAAAATGCAGCCTATTATGCGAAATAAATGGGACTGTATAAATTTCTTTATTCCCAAGAAATATAAACCTGGTACTCAAATACCCAGGTCAAGTTGAAACCTCATTCTGAATTACAAGCTGCTTGAAGGCAGTAACAATGGAAAGTGCTATAAACAGCATCTGGAAAACAGAAATCTTCCCATGTAACAGGCAAATAATTAGAGACAATGATACCTGGAACACACCAGGAGTTTGACATACAACACACTAACAATAGAGTAAATATGAATCTAAATGTTTATGAAGTTAGCTTCTCATTAGAATATGGAATGAACTCATTGACTGTGATATGGCTTTCAAAATGATGGAGCACAGCAACCAGTTGTCCTTTCCTTTACTAAAGCAAATCTAGATTTTAGCTAGTGCCTAGCCATTATCAATGCTAAAAGATGCAATTAGTATATAGTCAGGCAATAATATAATAATTTGCAACTTTTGGCATAACCTACATCACTAATGTACTATATTACATACCATTACTTCATAGTTTCAGTACACATCCTAGTACATCATTCCCCCTTGCTCAAGCTTCTGTCACAGTTCCTGAAAAGACTACTGTATAATGAGGGTAGGATTTGTTGAGAACGTGTCAGTTGGCTGTATGCCAGAAAGGCAAGTGTCATCAACTACCCATCTTGCTGACATTTGTCACCATCTATGAACCCTCCAGAAATAAAGGGAACCACATACCTCATTGTGATGATTAAATAAAGAAATGGTACAAAAGATAAAATATTTAAACCAAACTGTTTCAAATAGTTTCAGCATACAGCATGTGCTTCCTAGTATTTTGTAAACTTTTTTAAATATTTTACCAAACTGATGTTACCTATGTGTTTTAAGGAATAACAAAACAATTTGCTCACAAGGAGTGAATCTGGCATTTTGTACAGCTTGTATGTTTACAATTAAATGTGGCAGTAACTTAGACAGAAATGACAATAACTTTACTTTTATTTTATTTTGTATTCTTACTAAGCAAATTTAAAGTTTTTTTAATAGAAATGATCAATGCCTTTCTGTGAATGTTATTTATTGTGTAGCTCATATACAGGAGGCCATACAGCAAACCAAGGTGTTTTCTGCAAAGCCGACCTCCTTAAAACAGTAGTCTTGTACTAACTGTAACAGAAGCCCAAATGGGGACTGAAATAGTGGGACGTGTATTGGATATATGAAATAGTGGTATGTAATCTAATGTAAAGGCAGTATAGGTTATGCAACAAGTTGTAACTTTTTATACTATCACCTGACTATGTACCTCTTGTAGTTTTGCACTGATAATGGTAGGCACTAGCTGAAACCTAGATTTATTTTAATAAAGTCTGAAAGGAAAGGACAATTGATTTCTTTGCTGAATCATTCTCAAAGTCTAAATGTTATCCAGTCAGTTCCCAAAATCACAAAGCCACATCAACAGCCACCAGCTCTAGTAAAATCAGCACATTCAGATTCTGTAAGCAGCCAACATCAGCAGCATGCAGAAATCATTTGAAAAAATGCCAAGAGAATAAATATGTAACAGAATCAAGAAGAGAAGCAAACATTTTCTTCTTGAAAAAGAAAAGGACAACAACAAAGGATATATAATCTTCCAGTTATTTGAAGTCTGTTACAACTTAAATAGATAACAAATTTCTTCAGGGTGGGCCACAAAGCCTCAACAAATTTGAACTAGGTCAGTGCTCCAGATGTACATTTCAAAAAGAAGACAAGGAATGCATATTCCGCATTGGATGTTGCTCTGGAGACAAACAGAGAAACAGGCACAAGTGTATGCATTACTACCCTTAGAGTCTCAAAGAATGGAAACTTCAAAAACAACTTTTGTATGCCTTGTCTGCACCTTTTTTGCACAATAAATGTACAAAAAGTTAGAAAGGCAATAAGGACGAGAACTCATTGTTCTGGGGTATACCTGTTTTTCTATTGGTCAATATTTTTTTCCAGAGTGTCTCATATTATGAGACAACTTCTGTTTTGATCCAAACTGGCTTGTGTGGGCTTTTTTAATATTCAAATATATTAATTATCAAGCAGCATGAATTCAACAACAAAAAATGCACAATATTGTTTGTTAATTGTACAGCATTCATAGTATTTTGCACTTAGAGGTATCTCATGTTAAGGCAGCAAAACTGGATGACATCATGCAAGTAGTTACTCGGACAGTTGGTTATTTAAGATCCCACAGTTTAATGCATTGACAATTGTCCCATTTAAACTAGAAATTTGTGGAAGATTATGGAGATTTTCGATACAAGAGAGAAGTTTGCAGCTTAGTTGCAGCAATGTACTGGAAAGAATTTCTAAATTAACTATGGCAATAAATCAGTTTTTAAAGGACAAAAGAAAGCCTGACCCCAAATGGAAGATCCAGAGGGAGTTGTAGAAACGACATTTTTAGTGAATATTACAGAATGTACTATTGCTTTGAACACCAGCTTGCAATGTGGAAATCAAGTACTTTCTGAAATGACTGAAAAAGTTTGAGTTTTCATGAGAAAGGTTGCTCTGTGGGAAAGGAATTGTCCATCAGAGAATGCAGCATATTTCCATACATAGTCTTCTGTCCATGAAAGCAATTACATGGGGTATATTTCTCTAATTATTACAATAAAAGAGCAATTCCTCAAGCAATTTGGAGATATGTTAAATTTATCCCAATCTTTCGACTTCTTTTCAAGACCATTCGCTACTTTTGCAGATAAGAGTCCTGACAATTTTCAAATGGAATTAATAGCTGTACCATGTAATTCTTGTCTGAGACACAAGCTTTTTGAGGATAAAATTCAGTAGAATTTATCAAACTTTCCATAATGAGAGTTTTCTCATCTTCAAAGTGAAGCTGCAAAATTATAGGTGCATAATGTCGATGCTTGGTCCAACGTATGTTTGCGAGAGATGTTTCCATCATTGGTGTGTGCCGTTACCAATGGTTTGTTGTGTCTGAATGTAGAAATTTTATGCTGGACATTAAACACATTGTAAATTAGACTTGTAATAATGAAATGCATTTTAAGTAACCTTTGAATCTACTCTGTTCAACCATCCTATTAAATCTTGCCTTCTTATTTAATAACACATGCTAGGAAATAAGAAACAAATTTAATGCATTACAGAGGATGAAATCACAGAAATGGTAAGGGAAGTATGTGGTGAGAAGGTGTGGGGAAGGGACGGGTGAGGAAGGTAGAGAATCTGTCATTTTGCCTGCACCTGCATGCACGTCAGCCACAGACACCTGCCCACATGCATGTATTCACACTTTTACATTCTTAAAACCTGTAAGTATTCATTTGTTGATACAGGGGAAGCTTATGTAGCCCAAGACAGTACGTAACCACAGCATTTAAATCTGTAAGTAACCAATCATGCTATATAGACAAAAATTTAGTTTAAATTTGTGCTTTCTGTCATAAAAACATTTGCATCTTAGTTGCAGTATAACACCAATCAAGTTACTCATATGCGAGAATTTTGTTCACAACAAAATGTTATGGGCAGTTTTGTCAAAACTTGTTGGAGATTATGACATATAGTAAATAAGAATGTAAAGTTATCTGTTTAAAGTTGTAGGAAATTTGATATATTAGTAAGGTACATTACTATTTGGAACACTTCTCTTACATTTTAATAGCTATAGCTAAAAATTTAGCACAATCCCCCCCCCCCCCCCCCCCCCGACATTGTTAACAATTTGAACTGCACAATATTGTTGTAACGAAATATTATCATTTTTTCAATTTTTTTTTTATTTTTTGTATTATGGAAAATGTTTCTATTGATGCAAGAAGACTTTAAATATGATAAAAGTTAATCAGAGAAGTACTGTGAAGGGGGTTACTTTGTGTCTGTAGTTATTAATTTGTGTAGTGCAACTTTGATCTTTATTTCAAATATCACACCTTATTCCTAAGGTCAGAGAAGCTACAACTTCTTTCCAGCATCCCATACCATCCAAAGACTGTTGCTTTATTTTTCTGTGCAACATTGTTTTGGATATCATAATTGCTGAGACATGTGTTCATGCTATTGGTAAAAAACTGAGGAAACGTGAACAGTCTCCTTGTGGTGTAGTATGTGCACTAAGCATGAGGACATAAGCATAATATTAAAACTCCACTGGGCTACTTTGCAGCACACTGATACTTTCATGAAGTAAATGTTTGAAAATTGTCATTGTTCCTGTTTTCTGCAGTGTCAATAAAGGGAAGAAAAATCGCTAAGACAAACACACTTAAGCTAGATGGGATACTCTAAATAAAGAAGTACAGTTGATTTTCGCAAATGAGCTGCCTCTGAGGGAATTATCTGCAAAATTCATGGGAAAACTTTGCAGCTGAAGATGAAAGTGGCACGGTGCTTGACTGGAAGATCCATAGTGATTCCTAGTCAACTACCTGTATTCACAGAGGAGGTACAAAATCTGTTTGTAGCCGTGGAGCTGCAAAGTTGTCGTTTGGTTTTCCAATGAGATCTTTGGATCTGTGCTGTGCATTTAATGCATACCTTGACAAATCGAGAACAGTGCCTGTGTTCAAATACGAAATTTTTCCTGTAAAGGTGTGGTCTATGTCTTTTATGAGATGTCACAAGGCCTTTTGGTCTCAACAGACCTTGAAAAAATATTATCTATGCAAGGGTTTGACAAACTAAGAATTTTTTTTTTCCTAATTTGGAAAACGAGCTATGAGGTATCCCACCAGAGAACATACAGAATTTTAACACAACAAATTTGATTGATGGTCCTGGCACCATAAGGGCAATCACTTATAGCACAACAAAGTATCCTGAACAAACAGAAAATACATCAAAATCATGTACTTCTATTGAGGTATGTGGAAATGCTGTTGGTGAATTGGCTGCTGCTTATGTTACTTATAAAGCCAATCAGTTATGGTCCACATGGGTAGAAGGTGGACCAGAAAATTTAAGATATTACCAAATGATAAGGGTGGCCTTTGAAGACAGCTTTCATCACTTAACCTTCGAATTTTAAAGAAGCAAGAAGGCCTAAAAGCTATATTTGGTGATTCTCTAAGATCCATATAAAACTATGTCTTAAGTCTCTGTGATGAAAACAACCAATTTGATCACACTCCTGCCAAATTTAACACCTCAATTGTAAGTGCTCAATGTATCAGTTTTTCAGACTCTAGAATCACATTGCAGATAAGATTGATAAAACAGAGAAGATGCTTCACAGTGCCTAGGGATGAATTCCCATGTCTTTTCAGAAAGCTGATGACTAACTTGGATCCAGTAATGAAGAAAAATTTGAGGTCATGATTCTGAGAGAACAGAATGTTTTCCTAGCACAGGAGCAAGGTTTTTGAGTGTCTTCCACAAGCAGTCCTTGAAAATACTTGTGCGTAATGACTGATCATGTGGGTGAGATGATATTGTGAGAATTAAATAATAGGAGGGAGGATGTAACAAAATGTTGTATGCCCAACTGTTGCAGAATATTAAATGTCCCCCTGGGATAAAGCATCAGACATGTGAACATTCAGGATGTCAACAATGCCAAGCATACAAGGGAAAAATAATCTGGAGAGAAAGGGAAACAGAATGAAATGCAATCCTCCTTTGAAGTTTCAAAACCTTCCAGTGAAATTTCTGTACTTACAGAGGCAACAGGGAATGAGAAAAATAATACTAGTGACATATTTTCTCTTCATGATTCTGATGAGAGCGTGGAACAGATTTGAACATGCCAGACACAAAATGTTTTCCTTCACAGGTGCTCTCAGACAACAGTAACACTCTGGAAACAAATGACAAAATGTTTTCCAAGAGGGCCTGTTTTTGGTGGTTGTCTTCAAGACCACCCTCTTCCCTGGCAAAAGTGCGGGAGTAATAAGTGAAGGATAGATGCTGAATGACTTGGAATAATCAAAAATGTATTGGAGATGGCCAATTCATCCAGATGAAATTCTATAAAAAAAAGACAAATTTTGTATACTGTCAGTCAACTGAAGCGAACAGAAAGCCATGGCTATGATGAACAAATGACAAGTGGTATCACTGCTGAGGTGAAAAACTAGTGTTATTACTGTATAAAAAAATCATACAATACATAATATAAATTACATGTACACAACTATATATCAAACATTCACATTTTCAACTAATGTTTCGCTGGTCAACTGTGAGATTTTTTCTTTTTTTTCTGGCCTTTAACGCTGGAAGAAGAGATGTCGCTATATTGCCCCATCTGGCAGGTCATTACTGTGATGAAAATTTCTCTATGGTAGTTAAAGATGTCAATCCAAGCAAAAAGAAACTATACAGATAGGCTGTATGTAAATTATGCAGATGTATTTTGTTCATCTCATGACTTACATTTGCAATCCTTTTGGTTTGCGTACAGGAAACATGTCAATAGTTTATAAAACTGTTACAATGATTTTTACATTAAAAAGAATAGCACCATAAGGATATTTTTTTGGACGTGTAACACATCGTATCCAGCTCAAATTTCCAGTTTGTCCCACATGAATTCATCCAGTGACTAATAACACCTCAGTGTCAGTACCTCATACAGCTTTCTTTTAAGTGAATCTAAATTCATCTGCATCAACTTGTTCCCTTTTAATTTATTACAAATTTTCATTCCCATATATTAAGATCCCTGGGCAAACAATCAGAGGCAGTGGGTGGGAAGAATAAAATTTTTGTTGTTTCTAGTATCATGTGAATGGAAAAAATGCATTCCAAAGAGCTCAGCCACATTTGTGGCTGAATGCACAAGAAATATTATTTGTGACAAGATTACTGCTGTAGCTTCAGTGACAGAAGACACCTTACAATCAGTTTGGGATTAATTCAGCTGTCGGCTAGATGTTGTCCGGGCAGCCAATGGAGGACATATTGAACATTTATGATGTAATTCTTATAAACTTCTGTCTTTTCTGAGTAATTTAGTATGCAATTTGTTGGTGTTAAGCACTTCTTCCTAATAAATAATTCTATTTAAAATTGGGTCATTCTTTTTCGGACACCCCATAGTAGAAATAATAATAATAATAATAATAATAATAATAATAATAATAGTTAACTTCAGTCATTAAACAGAAACTAGTGACACATACAACACAGAACAAAATTATAAATGAAGAACAAAAAGGCTGTTGCAAAGGAGCACGAGGATGTAAAGAGCAACTGATAATAGATGCAGAGGTGACATATCAAGCTAAAACTAAACAAAGGTCGCTACACTACGCATACATTGATTACCAAAAAGCTTTTGATAGTGTACCCCACTCATGGTTACTACAAATATTGGAAATATATAAAGTAGATCCTAAATTGATACAGTTCCTAAACATAGTAATGAAAAACTGGAAAACCACACTTAATATCCAAACAAATTCAAATAATATCACATCACAGCCAATACAGATTAAGCGTGGAATATACCAAGGAGATTCATTAAGTCCTTTCTGGTTCTGCCTTGCTCTGAACCCACTATCCAACATGCTAAATAATACAAATTATGGTTACAATATTAATGGAACATACCCACACAAAATCACACATTTGCTATACATGGATGATCTAAAACTACTGGCAGCAACAAATCAACAACTCAACCAATTACTAAAGATAACAGAAGTATTTAGCAATGATATAAATATGGCTTTTGGAACAGACAAATGTAAGAAAAATAGTATAGTCAAGGGAAAACACATTAAACAAGAAGATTACATATTGGATAACCACAGCGACTGCATAGAAGCGATGGAAAAAACAGATGCCTATAAATATCTAGAATACAGACAAAATTAGGAATAGATGATAGAAATATTAAGGAAGAGCTAAAAGAAAAATATAGACAAAGACTAACAAAAATACTGAAAACAGAATTGACAGCAAGAAACAAGACAAAAGCTATAAATACCTATGCTATACCAATATTGACCTACTCATTTGGAGTAGTGAAATGGAGTAACACAGACCTAGAAGCACTCAATACACTTACACGATCACAATGCCACAAATATAGAATACATCACATACATTCAGCAACAGAAAGATTCACATTAAGCAGAAAGGAAGGAGGAAGGGGATTTATCGACACAAAAAACCTACATTAAGGATAGGTAGACAATTTAAGAAAATTCTTTCTAGAACGAGCAGAAACTAGCAAAATACACAAAGCAATCACCCACATAAATACATCGGCTACACCACTACAATTTCATAACCACCTCTACAACCCTTATATCACATAACAACAGATACAAAGAAAGTAAATTGGAAAAAGAAAACACTACATGGCAAGCACCCGTATCATCTAACACAGCCACACATCGATCAAGACGCATCCAACACATGGCTAAGAAGAGGCAATATATACAGTGAGACAGAAGGATTCATGATTGCAATACAGGATCAAACAATAAACACCAGATATTACAGCAAGCATATTATTAAAGATCCCAATACCACAACAGATAAATGCAGACTTTGCAAACAACAAATAGAAACAGTAGATCACATCACAAGCGGATGTACAATACTAGCAAATACAGAATACCCCAGAAGACATGACAACGTCGCAAAAATAATACATCAACAGCTTGCCTTACAAAATAAACTTTTAAAACAACACGTTCCTACATACAAGTATACACCACAAAATGTACTGGAGAATGATGAATACAAATTATACTGGAACAGAACCACTATAACAGATAAAACAACGCCACATAACAAACGTGACATCATACTCACCAATAAAAAGAAGAAATTAACACAACTAATTGAAATATCCATACCCAATACAGCAAATATACAGAAGAAAACAGGAGAAAAAGTTGAAAAATACATCCAACTGGCTGAGGAAGTCAAGGACAGGTGGCATCAGGATAAAGTTGACATTATACCAATTATACTTTCAACTACAGGAGTCATACCATGCAATATCCAGCAGTACATCAATGCAATACAGCTACATCCAAACTTATATATACAACTTCAGAAATCCGTAATTATTGATACATGTTCAATTACCCGAAAGTTCCTAAACGCAATGTAACATATACCGTACAGTTAAAAGGAAGTGACGCTTGATCAAGGTCCGCGTCACTTTCATTCCGAACCAGACCTAAGGTCTGAGAAAGGAAAGATTATTATTATTATAGTAGTAGTAGTATTAATATCAACAACATCATCATCATCAACAACAACAACAACAACAACAACAACAACAACAACAACAATAATAAACAAACAGGAAGAATATGGAAAATTATAAAAACAATCAGCAGAATGGTAATGTGGGACCCGCAATAACAATCTTAAGATAACCAAAACCACATCAATCACAGGAAAAGAAGCAGCTTAATAACAGATTTCATCTTGCATATGCAAACAAGAATTGTGCTCCACAGTGGCAATACCAGCCATTTAACTACCCTGCAGACCCTAGTTAGGTGAATAATAGTAATGTTGATAATGATAATCTGAGCAGAAATGGTACTGCCGACATTAACCAACCGTATGTACCATATTCCGAAAACTTCATTTGACTCTGCTGACAACAAACTATAACCAGGAAAATAAGCAGTTTTTCCAGGAGATAATGTAATCAGATAGATAGATAATCTATTCGCCAAGCAGCAGCATGAGAACACACATATAAAGAAAGCTTGTACTCGTGCAAAGTTTTGGTTCCAAGGGCTCCTCCTAGCAGATGGGTTAAAGGGGAAAGGAGAAGGGAAAGGAACTGGAGAGGTTTAGGAAAAGGAGTAGAGTTAAAAAAACTCAGTAAGAAGCCAGGGTCAGGGGAGAATTAGTGGATGGGATGAGAGGCAAATTCTGATTGTTAGGGACTGCACTGGACAAGATCTGAAAACCTGAGAGCTGTTGAGTTCTGAGAAACTGGTGAATCCAAATAGCATGTGTAGTGAAGCAGCCACCATGATCATGAATGTCATGTTGCAGAGCATACTCTGTGGCAGGATATTGTGTGTTGCGAGTATACACCCTCTGTCTATACCCATTCATCTTAACTGCCACTTGATGATATTCTTGACAATGTAGGAAACCAAACAGTGTTTACACAGCAACCAATATATGACATTGTTTCATAGGTGTTTCCCTTTGGTATTATATGTTTTGCCAGTTACAGGGCTAGTGTGGGTAGTGGTAGGAGGATGCATAGTGAAAGTCTTGCAGCGTGGATGGCCACAGAGGTAGGAGCCATAGGGCAAGGAGATGAGTCCAGAATGACCATGGCATCCCACAAGGATATTTCAGAGCTTGGGAGGGCAACCAGAAACTATTCTAGATGCAGTGGGAAAAATCTCAGATAGAATGGATCTCATTTCGGGGTGTGATTTTAGGAAGTCATGGTCTTGTCAGAGTAGCTGATAAATACATTCAAGGCCAGGATAATACTATGTGACAAGTTATGTGACCTTCAGCTATTTTTCGGAAGGATCAATAGTACCAGAATTGGATGTGATGGCCTTGGAAATCTTCATTTGAACCAGGCTGGTGGAATACTTGTGTCCAGTCAAGGCCGAGATGTGAGCATGGTGGAGTACTGCTGTAAAGAGTCTGCATCTGAACAATTATATTTGTCTTTAATTCCAAGGCTGTATGGAAAGGAACATTTGACATGGGAAGGATAGCAACTGTCAAAGTGTAATGTCTATCATTTGTTAGTACATTAATGTGGATAGAAGTGTGTAGCTGGACTTTGTTGAGCATGAAATGAATATCAAGTAAAGTAGCATGGTACTGAGAATAGGACCATTTGAAATTTAATTGGGAGACAGCATTTAGAGATTCTAGGAAGTTTAGCAGTTCAGTCTCACCACAATTCCAGTAGCAAACATGTCATCAATGTATGTAAACTAAACCAGGGTCTGAAGACTTATGGATTCAAGGAAATCCCCCTCCAAACAATACATGAAGGGGTTGGCGTAGAAAGGAGACATTCTTTTTTGCATCATATACCACTTTTCTTGTGAGAAATTCTCATCCACTCATTACCTCTTGTTAACAATTATCTGTTCTTGCAAGTTTTGTACGAATTTTTCCAATTTTTAGAAATTTTTTCCTTGTTCTTCCATTTTTCAATCTTTTTCCACCCTCTGCTTCTCTTTCCTTGCCAATCTCATTATTTATAACACTCCCTATATCCTACCTTGCCATGGTGAATCCCCTCATACACTCCTGGAAATGGAAAAAAGAACACATTGACACTGGTGTGTCAGACCCACCATACTTGCTCCAGACACTGGGAGAGGGCTGTACAAGCAATGATCACACGCACGGCACAGTGGACACACCAGGAACCGTGGCGTTGGCCGTCGAATGGCGCTAGCTGCGCAGCGTTTGTGCACTGCCACCGTCAGTGTCACCGAGTTTGCCGTGGCATACGGAGCTCCATCGCAGTCTTTAACACTGGTAGCATGCCGCGACAGCGTGGACGTGAACCGTATGTGCAGTTGACGGACTTTGAGCGAGGGCGTATAGTGGGCATGCGGGAGGCCGGGTGGACGTATCGCCGTATTGCTCAACACGTGGGGCGTAAGGTCTCCACAGTACATCGATGTTGTCGCCAGTGGTCGGCGGAAGGTGCACGTGCCTGTCGACCTGGGACCGGGCCGCAGCGACGCACGGATGCACGCCAAGACCGTAGGATCCTACGCAGTGCCGTAGGGGACCGCACCACCACTTCCCAGCAAATTAGGGACACTGTTGCTCCTGGGGTATCGGCGAGGACCATTCGCAACCGTCTCCATGAAGCTGGGCTACGGTCCCGCACACCGTTAGGCCGTCTTCCGCTCATGCCCCAACATTGTGCAGCCCGCCTCCAGTGGTGTCGCGACAGGCGTGAATGGAGGGACGAATGGAGATGTGTCGTCTTTAGCGATGAGAGTCGCTTCTGCCTTGGTGCCAATGATGGTCGTATGCGTGTTTGGCGCCGTGCAGGTGAGCGCCACAATCAGGGCTGCATACGACCGAGGCACACAGGGCCAACACCCGGCATCATGGTGTGGGGAGCAATCTCCTACACTGGCCGTACACCACTGGTGATCATCGAGGGGACACTGAATAGTGCACGGTACATCCAAACCGTCATCGAACCCATCGTTCTACCATTCCTAGACTGGCAAGGGAACTTGCTGTTCCAACAGGACAATGCACGTCCGCATGTATCCCGTGCCACCCAACGTGCTCTAGAAGGTGTAAGTCAACTACCCTGGCCAGCAAGATCTCTGGATCTGTCCCCCATTGAGGATGTTTTGGACTGGATGAAGCGTCGTCTCACGCGGTCTGCACGTCCAGCACGAACGCTGGTCCAACTGAGGCGCCAGGTGGAAATGGCATGGCAAGCCGTTAAACAGGACTACATCCAGTATCTCTACGATCGTCTCCATGGGAGAATAGCAGCCTGCATTGCTGCGAAAGGTGGATATACACTGTACTAGTGCCGACATTGTGCATGCTCTGTTGCCTGTGTATGTGCCTGTGGTTCTGTCAGTGTGATCATGTGATGTATCTGACCCATGGAATGTGTCAATAAAGTTTCCCCTTCCTGGGACAATGAATTCACGGTGTTCTTATTTCAATTTCCAGGAGTGTATATTACATCGCTTCTTTTCAAAATGCACTATCGTAACTAAGGTCGTAAGGCCTAACATTGAAAGTCCCTGATTCTGGATGTAATCATTCTCTACACCAGCCTCTTCAAATAAAGCAACCTCTTGCACTTACCTGGCTTATCTGTGAACTGTGTGCGTCATCTGCCAATTTCCACTCCACCAGATTTCTTTCCTTCTACAAAATCCTGCAGTTATCTGCCATTCATGTTTTCTTCCATGGTGTTATCTGCCAAGCCAACTTCAAACTGCAATAACATGCCAGTGTTCAACTCCAATTGCTATCCCTCCTCCTCCTAAACCACATCAGTTGTGTTCCCCCTCCTGTCCCTCTGCAGCTCGATAAACTGTGACACCATCAACCACTACTCCTCTCCTACAAACTGAGTTTGGCTAACCTCCTTAACATCTCACACACTTCATCATTGCCTCTTAGGCCTACAATAACCCAATTGTGACAACCAGTCGCAACAGTACAGTATTCTGAGTCTCTCATCTAAAGCACCCTCCCCTCCTGAATTACATTTATTAGGAAAGTGCCTAACTTTCAGCCCTAAACCTGCGTTTAATCATGTTGCTATGGTGAAGAACCTGCTTTCCCTCACACGTAATGTCAATTGGAAATATCACTTTGAAACCCAGTCCTAAAACATTTCCAATAGCAAATCTATCATTGAACACTGCCTTGAACAGTTGAGACAACAGTCCCAAATCGATCCACAACCACTAACTCAAAATCATTCCTCATCAGCCTTACAAGAATTCCTCACATCCAGCATTGCTCCACAACACTTCCTGAGGTCCGTACAACATGACCTTAACCTGTTCTCTGCAGAACTCCATGTTGTGTGTCCTCTAAAAGCTGATAACTCCATCATTATCCTCACAACAAAGGATCTACCACTATGGTACTTGACTGACAGGAGTATGTTACTGACGGTCTATGCCACATGTCTGGCAACTCTACATACAGTATCTGCCATCTAAGAACCTGTCCCTGTGATTCAAAATAACCTGCAGTTCCGTGTTAAAATCTCAGGCTCCTCACAGGGACCAATATGTCAATCCATATATTTTCTTAGCCCAACCAAACCATGCACACCCACATTTTACCTCCTTCCTTAGATCCACAAAGCCAATCATCCTGGCTATCCTATACCTTCTGGCTTCAAAGCACCCACTGAACATATTTCTGAATTAGTCAATCAGTAGCTGCAACCCATAGTACAAAGGCTTTCATCCTACATTAACGACATCAACAAATCCTAGATCATCTGACATCTGTGCCCATTCCACCCCACACACACACCTTACTTGTCACTACTAATGCCATCTTTCTCTATACAAACATCCCCATGTGCATGGTCGGTCTGCTCCTGAACATTTCCTTCGTCAGAGTCCACCCGATTCCAAACCTATGACATGCTTCCTTCTCACCTTAATCAACTTTACACTTACCAGCAACTACTTCATGTCCGAGGAGAAAACATACAATCAGAATAAGGGTATGGCCATAAGAACCAGGATGTCTCCTACTTATGCTAACCTTTCATGGGTAGATTGGATGGTGCCTTCCTGCAATCAGTAAGCCTCCAACCCCTGGTTTTGTTTATATACATTTATGACATATTTGCCATATGGGCTCATAGTGAGGCTGACCTGTTAAAATTCCTGGAACCTCGAAGTACCGTCTCCCAATTAAATTTCACATGTTCCTATTCCAAATCCTGTACCACTCTCCTTGATGTTGATCTGATCATCACCAATGACCAGATACAGACGTCTATCCACACTGAACTACTAACAACAGTACTTTCGTTTTGTCAGTTGCCATCCATTCCATGTCAAATGTTTCCTTCCATACAGCCTTGGCATTCAAGGCAAATATATTTATCAGATGCAGACACTTTGTACACCACCACCACCACCACCACCACCACCACCACCACCACCACCACCACCACCACAACCTCAGCCTTCACTGGATTTAATTACCCCACAAGTCTAGTTAAAAAGCAGATTTCCCAGGCCATCACATCCAATCCTGGTGCTGCTGATCCCTCAAAAAACAGCTTTGTAGCACACCACTTGTCACTCAGTATTATCCTCATCTTGGATTTATTAATCAGCCACTTTGACAAGGCCATGACTTCCTAAAATCATGCCCTCAAATGAGATCCATTCTGTCAGATTTTGTCTCCTGCACCTAGAACAGCTTCTTGTCACCCTCCAAGTCTCTGTAATATCCTTGTCAGACACTATGCTCATTCTGCATCCATTTCTCTACCCTATAGCTCCTATGACTGGGACTGTCCTTGCTTCAAGACTTGCCCTATGCACCCTCCAGCCACCAACTATACTAGCCTTGTAACTGGCAAAACATTTACTATCAAATGGATAGCCACATGTGAAACAAATCATCATATACCAGTTGTTGTGTACATACTGGCCTTTTACAACGGCATGACCAGCATCAATTTGTCAGTTATGATGAAAGGGCATAGGCAGAGGTTGTATATCAGCCCCACACAATACTGTGATGCATAGCATGCTCTACAACATCTGTTGTGATGTCAGTACACGTTTCACCACATTTGCCATTTGGATTCTTCCCCCAGACACCAGTTTGTCAGCAGACTGCGGTGGGAACTAACATTATGTCCTCAATTCTTGCCACCCACCTGACTTTAATCTACTACAGCATCCCCTCTGTTATATACAATGCACTCAGCTTTTTACTCTTATTAACTCATGCATGAGGTTTCAGCAGTAAGCTCTTTCTTGCATAAGACACTATCTTCCACCTCAAAGCTCTCAGGTTTTCAAATCTCATCTGGTTCAGTCCCTAACAACCAGTCTTTCCTTCTCATCCTGTCTGGTATGTCTCCCCTAACCCAGGGCTCTAAGTGACTTTTCTGAACTCTACCCCTTTTCCTAAACTTCTCCAGTTACTTTCCCTTCATCGCTCTCCCTTCTCTTTCAACCCTTCTACCAGAAGGACCCACTATCTCCAAACATTTGCATAAGTAAAACCTTTTTTTCTATGTGAGTTCTCCTGTCACTGCTTGGTGAGTAGATCTTTATCTACTCAATGGCAACATATACTATCAGACTATCGAAAACTCTGTTGCAGGCTGCTATACAAGCTGTGGTGAGAGACATACCCGCTAAGGTGACAAGAGGCATGGGTGATGCAGCAAGTGTTATTTCCTAAGGCATCTTTGGAAAATTTTGTCTGATGATTAACCAGCCCAATTTGTTGCAGTATCATAGTAGCTATAGGCACAGCACAAAATTTCAGTTAATTAAATGGGAGATCTGTGTTCTGCTGGTGCTAAGAAATGTAGAAATGATAGGCATGTCGCTCAGAGTAAATGCATTACTCATGGACTGTCTAATAGATATTCATTTCTTGTGTGAAAAGAAGGTTATAGTAGATGCCTACATGGGGAAATGATATATTATGTTAATAAATGTAAAGCACAATCTCATCTCATCGAGGCTATGGAAAAAATTTCCAGGTGATCAAATCAGAGTTCACTGACACAGAAAATAAAAAATCATGACACCAGCATTCCAAAATACTGACTCAACTGAAAACTGAACTGCATATTAAATTGAAGTTTAGAGAATCTCAGTATTTAACGAAAATTCAGAGAAAATGTTTAGTTAATATTTCAGGGAAATGAGCTCAGGTATCTGATGAAAAAGTAGTGTCATCAGTACCATATGAACCATTCTATCTACCTTTCTGCCCATTCCTTGTTTGAAATGGACAGCTGTAGCAAAAGACGTACAGATAACACAGCTCTACAAAATAAATTTTTTTTTTCATTGCCAGGGAAGTTTGAATGAAAATGGGATATTGTTATGATACTCATTCCGAGTATATTTGTACGTTTTTCAAATTGGCTCTGGTTTTTGAGATATAGGTTATTTGTGGAAATGAGAGTTTCATGTGGATAATATCGACTGCAGGGTCCATATATGGTGTAATGTATTTGCTACCTGTTTTTTAATTAGTGATATTGTACTACCTTTATTAAACAATTGTGCTCAGGGAGTGCATCTGTGTGGTTGAGGATTACATCATGCAAACATCACACTGTCAGCATGTGTTCAGTCCCGTTGTGCGGTGCGTGTGTTGAAGATATTGAGGGTTGTGCAGATTTGAATTCGGCGGTACTCGACATTCATTTGTTGACCGAGGTAATCCCCGCAACAGCCGATAGGTAGCGTTCAGTGTAAACAAGAAAAATGGTGATGGTCGAAAGTCACACACATGTGCAGTGCAGCTTCAAGGAGATAGAACCTTTTCATTGTGACGTAGCAAATAAGAGGTGAGTATTCATTTCATACAAAACAATTAATGATGTTTGTTGGATGTGATTGACATGCAAATACAAGAAAGTTCTGCATAATATGTAGTATTTGTGCAATTTTGTTTTAGGAAAACATGAGTTCTTCACGCCGTCTTTGCGTGGGCACCCCATAAAGTTTGTAAATGCTGTGTGGAGTGCTTACGGCAGTGGACAAAACGAAAAAGGAAAAGCTTAAACTTCGGAGTGCCTATGGTATGGCGAGAGCAGAAGAACCATACAGATGATTGCTATTTTTGCATTGTTAATGTGAAAGGTTTTAATAGGTTCAAAAAATGAAAGTGGGAATATCCCGATTTGGAGTCAGCAAGAAGACCGGTGGTGCACAGCAACGATGTTCCTGTACCAACCTTCACAACATTACCCACGCCTGGAACAGTTTTGTCGCTGTTGTAAAATGTTTTTTGGGCAATTATAAAGCTCCTAATTACGGGGAACTGGTCAAAAACATGCTCACTAACTTTCAAAACTTAGGAGCTAACATGAGCATAAAATTTCACTTCCTTCACAGCCCCTTGGATCGATTTCCTCGTAATCTAGGTGATTTCAGTGAGGAACAAGGAGAGCAGTTCCATCAAGATATGAAAGGAATAGAGGAAAGATATAAAGGAAGATGGGACAGGCATATGATGGCAGATTATTGCTGGAATCTGCAACGTGACTGTTCTGAAGAGACCTATAAAAGGAAAGCGTGCAGGAAGCGGTTCGTCATGGACGGAAAATGATATACTTATAGAGAAACTTTTCAATTATGTTTAATACGTGGACAAACGCCTATCAGGTTTTCATAGAAGCTATTTATAAAGATTATTTTCTTTTTTCATTGTAGTTTGTAGCGCTTGAGTTCAGTATTAGCAATTTTTTTCTAATTTTAAGAATAAATCATGCATTATCTCAAAAACTAGAGCCAAACTGCATAAATGGTTGCTATATTCGTCCTCAGCACCACTAACTCATCCTAAAGCCACTGAAATATCCTTGGCAAGAAAATGAGTGTTGACCAGTGTAATAATAGACTGGAAGTGATCAAACAGTCAATTTTCTAACCTCTTGTTATCTGCAGCTAGGGCTGGGAAAAGTATTAAGCTGGTATTGCCCACAAGGGAAATTAATAAAATAATCATCCTGTGAGAATCTGACCAGAAAATTTTCATCAACATCAAAGGGATCACATACTCCATTTCCATTATTTTAAGTGTCATACTGACAGAAACTTCTAGACAGAGCCTCTCTAAAGTAACCTGCTTTTATT